>NC_136912.1:90215285-90322222 GCF_949606895.1 Notothenia rossii
CTCACAATACACCTCTCCCCCCCCTTCCCTTCCCCCCCTTCCCCTCTCCTCCCCCCTCATCCTCTGGCATCCTCTCAGCTCCTGCTCCAGGCGTCTCCTCCGGGCATGCTCCTTAAGCCAAAGTATGGCCGCTTTCGCAACGAGTCTGTGACCTCCTCCTCCGGCGACCTGATGCACAGCTTAGCCATGAGCGGCAAAGTTGTGGCCACACCGATGGTCTCCGTCTCCGCCACCAGCCTCCCTCTGCCCCCCCTGCCTCATCTGCCTCCCCTGGATCACAGTGCCAGAGCCTCCTCCTCCTCTGGGGCCGCAGCCCTGGCCGACTCCCCTTGCCTGGACGGGGATCAGGAGGCCACCACCACCTTCTGCATGCTCATCCCCAGGATGCCCCAGTGGAAGTTCTCCAACTCGCTGCTCAGCCGCAGCCCGTCCAGCTCCAGCTCCAGCAAGGACTCGGGGAAGGCGGCTCCTTCCACAGCCTCACAGAGTTCCTCCCCACACAGGCGCAGTGTTGCGGCCTCCGCCAGTGGCCCGGTGGCCAGCCTCGCTGCGGTGCTTAACTCCTGTGACCCCGTGTGTGTCACCCCCCTGCTCCCTGCAGGCGATCCGGGGGCAGAGGGCGGTGGCAGCTGCACACTCTGCCGGTCCAGGGGGGCACGGGTTTGGGGCTATGGAGGCAATGGCGAGCCCCGGGGGTTCCAGCAACTCCAGGTCAGGAATGAGCCGCCGGACAAGGGTGGAGGGCATGTGGCTGGGGGGAGAGGACTTCCCCCAGAAGGGAAACTTCATCCACAAACCCACCCAGGGCTGGCTGCATGCTGACAACACCATTGCAGGACCAGGGGCCTCATATATAGTCAGGGTAGGTCATATGTTGTTTTTTATGCATGCACATCCACTTAAATTGTTGTACATCTAAAAACAACATATTTCATTTCTCTGCTGCTTACATATAATCAAATCAAACTTAATTTACATACCTTTCATACACAAAGGTAACTCAAAGTGCTTCACAAACCCAACACATAGACAATTTACAAATAAAACCAATACTATTTCCCCTTCCAAGGTAATAACCAGAGTAACAGCTTTGTCATTACACACATACACATATGTATTTATATATACATACACATTCATACGTACATAACTGCTCACAGGAATCAGTGGACAATATTAATGAGTCCTTTAAAGGTGTCTCTATCTGTGTGTGAAACAAAAGGACACCTCAGTGCCGGCAGCTTGTTATGCAGCACATGTGGCGAGGGGCTGGGGAATACATAATCCAGATAGATGGCTTGGTAGAGACTGCGTCAGGGCGGGGAAGATACACCTTGGAATGATGTGCACAGACTGTAGTGAGGAGCATTATTTTATGGCAGAAAGTGGATCTAACGTATGTTTTATGTGGATAGTGGTCTTTGTGCGGTTTCTGGATTGTTTACATTTATAGGAGCCTATGTTAACCATTAAATGTTATTTACAATCCGTGTGCATTGTGAATCCCAATGTTTACTGTAGTACAATTATTTGAGTAAGCTTGGATTATGTTTTTAAATTTGTTTGGCTATCATGAAACTAAACCAGGCTGCAAAAAGAAATAGTTGGTTGTCCCACTAGAGAGTAGAAGGGATATAAAGAGATATCTCTATCTGTGTGAACATGAAATGTGTTTACAAAGGGTTACCATCCCAGGCAGGCTGCTTGATGTCAATGTCAATGATCTCCCCCCCCCCCGTGCCCGCCGCCTGTTCACCTCCACCCCTCTTTACCCTGCTCTTCCCCCTCTCCTCAAAACTAATGACATGACTCTTGATTAGCCCAGTCTGGGACTCAAGCACGCTTTCTAATGCCATTATACAGGCACCATTCATTCGTATATTCAATTACATTAAGTCACAGTCATTTGCATCATGTGATTTGGATGGGGATGGGGATAGGGGGGGGGGCCTCTCCTCAGGGCTTCCCTAGATTCATAACAAGTGCTGCTTTATGTGTGATTGATATCTCAGTTGATTTGCAGACAGGTTATTGTTAAAGGGGCGCCACAATAATGTGATGTGACCAATGACCTGCACTGAAAACTCAAACGTTGACTATAAATAAATGTATGAGGTCAACAAATGGTACATATATTAAGTTTAATAGTATAATACTAAGTTATACATACTATTTTTTACTTAAACTTAATATCATTGCTTTCAACTAAACTAATACAGTTGTGTGAAATCTGTTGACATAATATATTTAATTCAAGTCAATGTTTCTCACTGTGTGTAAGCTAATGATTGAGATCAGAATCAGAACGCTTTTATTCGTCCCAAAGAGAGGAAATGCACATTTGTAACGGCAAGTAAAGAATCAAAGATAGCTTAATTAAGAAGCATGCATTAACATATTTCAGATAAAAAGTAGAAATTACACAATTTACAGTTTAGAAAATACACATCAAGTAACAGTTTTGAGATATAGCAGCCTGGTGAAAGTATACAAGGTGGAAGTATATATTGCAAAGCTATTTAGGGTTTATATATACAGTATTGCACATAAGTAGTATTGCACAACAGGGGTGTTGTAGTCTTTGTTGCATTTCACAGCAGCTGGAATGTTAAACTAGCACTCTGTGGTAAATCTATGCAGCGAGGAGCACTTGCTGTATGCATTAGTGTCAAAGTGACAGTGGATTTCTGCTGCACTGTGCCTTTTTTTAAGCAACATAGCTACCATAGCACACAGCTCTCCCTCCTCTATTTCTGTTCTCCCTGACACACAGTCACTGCTCTGCTGGGAAAGACACAAATATGATTCTTAGTATTGGTTTTCTCCTCTGCACCGTGTCTTTGTTCACACGGCGTGTCATGCTCTGGGTCTGGCCTGCATCTGCCATCTCTGACAGCCAGGATACTGCAGCACACAAAGCCCTGCAGCTGCCAGCTATCATCAGGAGAGCTATAAAAACCGACTGCTATCTTTTTATGCTGTTCTGTCACAATCTGCTGCACAATATTTACCAGCCCATTTATTCTGCATGGTAATGTTTTGGTCCTTTCATGGTGCAACGAGTACATGTTGTTGCTCTGAAATGTTCTTTGGCAACATGAGATACAATCCAAACAGGCGTGCATGTACTGAACACAATCTAATCATTCACCATCTACACTATCCAGATACGTCCAGCTGTCCTCATCCGTCCATCATGCACCCATTCATTGTAACACAACGTACGTGCTTCACCAAAGTTTTTGAACGGGGATGCTAATGTTATTAGATTTCCGAGGAATGCTTCTCGCGGTTTCCCTGTGGCAAAAGGAGTAGTGTCCAGGAGAATTGGCCCAAAGGAAGCGCGAGCAGATAGGGTGATAGAAGAAGGGATGTGTTTCATCAGCAGATGTGTGTGACAATGGAGGCATTGGCAAAGAGAAGGGAGGGGGGAAAAATAGTTAATTTACTGATGGAAGACTTCCCCTCGTCTACAAATCTTGTTAAAAAGCGCTTTAAGCTCTCTGGCTCAACGGTTGTTCTCTCGCCCTCTCTCTCTCCCTCTCTCTCTCTCTCTCTCTCTCTCTCTCTCTCTCTCTGTGTTTGTTCGTTATGCCGTGTTCTGTCTGTTGCCGTCACTAACAATCCTGGAAAGTGCACTATATACGGGAGTGACTGAGCCAAAGTACGGTTAGAGAGGATGTTAATTATGTATCACCAAATTAGCTTCACCAAGAGTTTATAAATCAATTCAAGATTTCAATTCAATAGGATTTATTGGCATGGCATGCGTTAGCCTTAGCATTTTTACAATTATCAACAACATTGAATGAAATGAACAAAATGAAAAAAAGTGAATATCAACACAAGTTATTAGAATGAAAAGATAATAAAATATGTTCTCAAACAGGTGATACATAGAATAAGGAGTCACTAGTAATAACTAATGAGAACAATAATAGTGTGATTCATTTGATGTGCTTTATGTTTTGTTTGATATTAATGAAGACAGTATAGGCCATAGTCAGAAAGTACGTTTTAATCCGTTCCTGGAAATGTATTTTCTTCTGTATAGATATTTCATGAAAACGGCAGGTAATCTGAAATAGAAATGCAAAGTCATACATGTTGCTCACCCTCCATCTTGTCATTTAAACATCACATATGCAAACTACTTTTTAATTTAAGTCCAAGACATCTTATCATGCATTGATTGAGTCCACTGAAAACACTCCCATCCCTCAGCCTCCCCCCCAGAGGCTTCAGAAGCTGCAGGTTGTGTTTGATGTGGAGCTTTTAGTGCTGCTAATCTAGTCAAGGTGCTGTTAGCACCCCAACCTGACAGCCATTAGGACGCTGCTCAGCTGCTGCTCCTCACAGAGTCCTCTGTAATGGCCTCTATGTGGATATGAGTTAGATTATGAGGCATTGTTGGGCATAGTCATGCGTACTAATAGAGTAATACTGCAGAAATGTCTTTGAAAGAAGATTTGTAATGCAATGAAATGCTGTTTTGATCAATTTGCCTCCAAATGCAACACTTGCTATAGTCTACATGTTATAGTTGGTATATTTGATCATATACATATCATATATTTACTATGCTTATTCATACATTTCGTTTAAATGTTTGTGTTTGTTACTTTTTGCAGTACATGGGCTGTATTGAAGTACTGAAGTCAATGCGCGCCCTGGACTTCAACACGCGGACGCAGGTGACAAGGTACGCTGTTAACCCTCACTATTGGTAATGATGAGTCAGGACACTCTGATCCAAGATGTATAGCGTCAACTGAAGTATCAGCCACTATGTTATTAAATTACACTGACGCTAACGATGGAGTGTCAGCACTTTCTTGAAGTAAGAGCAAGAGGAATTGTGGAGAAATGCTGTGTTTCATTAACACAATATTGAAATCCTACAAGGTCACTCAAAAATATTTCCAAGATGGTGCAGTGAAAATGAAATGCCAATGCAATCAAAAAAATCAAAACAAAGGTCACAAGGTTTTCTGCAATGGCAGCAATGTAGTGTTGTGTGTCCCATGGAGACAAATAGATCCACTCTATATGTGCTCACTGACGATACATGTATGTATAAAACTAGGCCTCAGGGTCTCAGTGTGACGGTGTCGTGTTGTTATGCCCTACATGTGATGTTATTGTTATAAAAGCCGGGCTCTTTGCAATCCTCTGCCTCATGGGAGGAGTGCACTGCCTCTCCGTCTCTCTCCCTCCTCTCTCTCCTCCACAATCGATGGGCAGTAATCGGAGCCTGCCGTGCAGCCAAGGCTTAAGTGCAGGGGGAGGAGGCTGCAGAAGATAGAGTGATGGAGATGGAGATCTATTATTGATGATGTTTACTAATGACTGTGGAAAGCTGCAGCGGCCCCCCCACGAACGCACCCTGCTGGATAATGTCTGTGGTTGAAACTTACTGAGGACGAAGGGAAGAGGGGAGTTAAAAAACAAAACAACAAAACAAACATTAGCAAAGTGAGAAACCATACTGAGCATTAGACCAAGTTTTATAGTGTAGTCATGATTGGGCCCTATTATGCACATCTTCAGGTTCAGATCAGTATGTAGTGTCTCTACATGTCTCCATGCTTTAATGTTCAAAAAGCTCTTTAATTTTCTCATACTGCCTGTGCTGCAGCACCTCTTTTCACCCTCTGTCTGAAACCAGAGCCCAGTCTGCTCTGATTGGTTATCTGGCCGGCTCTGTTGTGATTGGTCAACCGCTTAGAGATGTCCCGCCCCTTAGCCTATCACGTACAATGTGTTTGAGGGCTATCCAATAGAAGTGCGAGTGTTACATAGTGTTATGGAAGTAAACAAAGGAGTCCAATGGAGGCGTTTCAGGGGGGGAGTGTGGGAGAGAAACTCCCTCTGGAGGGAACTCAAAAACACCAAAACATTTATAACACCACAGGATTTGAAAGGACATGTATGAATGGCAGCTTTAAAACAGACTTCCAAATTATGCAGAGACGCTAACGACACACAGTTTCTGATTCCTTAGGGAGCATGGGACGGGCCATCTGTCCCACACGGCTAAAAATCAATGATTGATTTGTCTAAGTGATCTAACACATTTTTAACATTAGTAACATCATTTGCTATAAGTTATTTTTTGTTGGGTGCAATTAATAAGCAGCATTTTGGAAACAAAGCCTTTCCTTTCTCTCGCATAGCTGATTTGTACAAGTTCATTTTGTCCTTGAGAACCACAACAACACATTCAGTATGTGTCAGAATTTCACAAATGCCCTTCAGATTGAGGAAGGTGCGTTTTCCCAACAGTGCCCTCTGTGTCCGGGTGTTAAACAGCAACACCAGGGATAATGAGGCCTGGCATTTTATGGCAGGGAAGATAACGAGTCTGCAGACAAAAATAACAACAGCCCATCCCTCTCCTCCTCCTGCCTTTGCCCTCTCATCAGCATGAGTCATTGTGGTGTTTTCAAAAATCCCTGAGAAGACCTTTACTGGAGATGGGGCCCGGTATGCTGCTTTTTAAATATTTACGAGCCACTTGATAGGGGCAGCTGGGTTCTTGACTGCTGTCCTCTCTGTCCCCTGGCAGCGAGCTCCAGCTTCAAATCCACATTATGCCTCCCGACCGCCATCAGACACACGGGGGACAGAGGCTTTAAACGCCCATTAGACAGCCATCCCAGGAGTTATAGCAGCTTCACTGCAAAGTTGGAAACAAATCTGCCGAGAGAATTGCACTGTGGCAAATAAATGTGAGTTATGAAGCCATAAAGAATCGGTAGAAGGCTCTAGACATTTTATATTTGCCTCAAATTATAGTGTTTCTTCTTCGCTAATTCAACAGGAGTTTGATAAACAACCACTTTGAATGACGGTTGGTGGTAATAAGTTTAGTGCTTCTGAACAGACCTTTTTCCTGACCTTTGAACTGTGTTGGGTCTGTGACCTGTGACCTTAGCCCGAGGGAGGAACACACAGCTTCTGTTCATGTTTAACCTCAGGATTTACCATTTTTGTGTTGCACAAGTTTCTTGTAGACTGAACAATGTTTTAAAGAGGCCCTATACGCTTGTTGGGGTTTTCCCTTTCCTGTGGTGTGTCACATGGGTTTGTGTGCATGTAAATGGTCTGCAAACATTACAGATCTCTCCTATATGTGACCTGCCTGAAATGCCTCCATTGGATTCCTTTATTTACTTCCTGAACATGTAACACTCCTACTTCTATTGGCTAGTGCTTCAACCGATTGCACGTGATAGGCTAAGGGGCGGGACATCTCTAAACGGTTGACCAAACACAACAGAGCCGACCAGATAACCAATCAGAGCAGACTGGGCTCTGGTTTCAGACAGAGGGTGAAAGAGGTGCTGTAAACATATCACAGTAGAGGGGCAGAATACTAATATGAACCTGAAAAAGAACAGAACATTCAAAGCAATACATATCAGTTGTACTCCTCACATTGTTGTCACTGGATTGTTAATATGTGGGTGTACAGTTAACAAGATACAGCTGATTTGTTATTTGTAGTGTCCTTCTAGCTATTAGTTTAGTAGTCAGTGTCTCCCACTATAGTCTAACCTTTGACCTCTCTTCATTCCCTAATTAGGGAGGCCATCAACAGGCTGTGTGACACTGTGCCAGGCGGAAAAGGAGCATGGAGGAAGAAGGTTATTAGTAAACTTTAATCTTATTCTCCACGTTTTATTATACTATACTAACTAAATACTAAATTGTTTAATTTATGCTAGAACTAGATGGGTTTAAGATACTGCTGTGGACACTTAAAACTCTCTATCAGTAACTGATTCTTATGCGATATCATTTACACTGTATTCTTTTTTGGAAATTCCTCATGTAGACCACGAACAAAGCTCTCCAGACTGTGATGGGGAAGAGTAACCTGCGATTTGCCGGCATGAGTATTGCGGTCAATATTTGCATAGATGGCCTCGGTCTGCTAATCCCTACCACACGACAGGTATGATGATATAACTAGTGTGAGTATACTGATATATTCGCCCTAATATCCTGAATAAATGGCTTTGTTTCAGAATTATACAAATAAGGCTATTAACCCTAACCCTGAATCCTGAATACTTGAAACAGTCACACATTTGACTCTGTTTCGTTAATAATAGGTGTTAAAGTTGTGCTAAATGATTGCTTAGACTCATGAAATTATCAACTAAACCTTGCTCCGGAAGAATTTCAATGTTTACATGATGTTCAGAAGTATTTCCTCATTTCTAAAAACCAACATTTGGAAAATAATAATTGCATGTTTTTACACAAAACTTAAAAAGTCTTAGTGTATTGGCAAGTCTTCCTAACCTAAATCATTTGGTCCTTGGTCTGTACTTTATTGAAACTATTTTTTATTTTGGCATCACTATTGTTCCTTTCAATGTGTTTTTGTATCCCCATTTTTTAACAATGACATGTCAAAGTAGAATATTTGAAAAACCGTTATCCCTGTTCTCTCCCAGGTGATAGCGCACCATCCCATGCAGTCCATCTCCTTCGCCTCAGGAGGAGACACAGTGAGTGCAGCGTTTCACTCCCAGCTCTCCTTTACGTTGTTGTTGGACATTTTAGGCAGGCTGCACATATCTGACTGGATTCCATTTAACTGGTTTCCAATCCCATGACCATAGGAATCAATGAGGGCTTTCATTATAAACATCTAATTGAATGTATCCTCCTTTCTTTTGCAGGACACGCCTGATTATGTTGCGTATGTGGCCAAAGACCCAGTGAACCAGAGAGGTATGTCCTGGAAGGCTTCTCTGTCAGCTTCCCTGCCTGTTTCAGAACCACATTAAAAGAAAACGTGACCTCTTGTTTTGTCTCCTCCAGCGTGTCACATCCTGGAGTGCTCGGACGGTTTAGCTGAGAGTGTCATCAGCACCATCGGCCAGGCCTTCGAGCTGCAGTTCAAACATTACCTCCACAGTCCTCCCAAAACCATGATGTCTATGGAGAGGTAACGTGCCGCCCAGACACACCATGACCTCTATGAAATGATGAAAAGCCTTTTTTTTGGAGGCACTGTCCTCCAAAGTTGTGAAATAACATAAGATAAGATGGACCTTTGTTCATCCACGTGGGGAAATTCAGGAGTTAAAGCAGCAACAGAGTGGGAGTGACAAACAGGACAGTACAGATTAACACAATGTAAAAGGATGGTAAAGACATATATCATTGAATTCTTAAACAAATAAGTGCTCAGAAATAACTTAATTGCATAGACTACTATTCGAGTACTGAAGTAATATAATTTCGACAACAAAATAATTGTTTAAATTGTTTGTATGCAAATGTCCATTAAAAGTATAAAAGTCAAGTTATTTTAGGAAGATTGAATACCCTGTAGTGATGTGACGTTCGCGAACGATCCGATTCTTTTGGGATCTTCCTACTTGGTGAGAGCCGTTCTTTTTATCGTTGGTTCACTGCCTGCTATAAATCCACTCGCCTTTAAAGGAACTTTCTTTCCTGAATGCAAACTTGCCCTATAGACGATGGCATTATGCATGCTGCTTGAGTAGTAATTTGGCTGCTGAGAGATGTAGCAAGTTATACATTTTCTGTGAGTAAAAGTAGATTTCTGGCAATACAGTCAATCATTATCCTGGTGATTATTTCGCAGAAAAACCTAGTAACCCCGCCCCCTTAAAAAAAAACGGCATTATGACTCTTTAGGCGCATTCACACCGCAGTACTTTTCCCACAAAGGTTAATGAGAACTTAGTTCATCAGAACTCTTTAGTTCTGATGAACTAAGTACAGATCGCGTTCACACCGGAATAAGTCCCTGGGGCTGGATTAGGCAAATGAAGCCGCTGACGTCACTTCTTCTTCTTCTGCTTTGGGTTTACTGGCAGGCCGCAAAAACTTCACGGCGTATACTGCCGCCCAAAATCCCCGGCCGGAAGTCCCCGGTTGTTGGGGACTGGTCTTCCGAGTAAATCGCCAGAACGCCGACACCTCCTCATCTCCACCGCTCCCATGTTTTATTTTGTGTTGCCATAAGTTAGTCTCTCTGCGTTTCTGCGCTGGGCTAATGCTAATGCTAATCAAATGGTGGCTTCACAACACTTTTTTTGAGTTTTACGGGGCGTGGTTTGCAATCCGCCCAGCCAATCAGAAATATAGCTCCTTTCTCTCAAGAGAGCCGCATGAGAGTCTGCTCTCTAGCAGGGACGGAAAGGGGGTAAAAAGGTTCTCATTAACTCATTTTAATTCCGGCTCTTTTTGGTGTGAACGCGACATTTCGGAACTATATCGGAACTAAAGTGGGAAAAGTACTCCGGTGTGAACGCGGCTTTTGAAGGGAGCCGTAATTCCAGTCACTAATACGGAGAGGACGTGAAGATGGATATCGGCACGATGAATCATCTAACTTATTCAATAAAAAAGCTGTTTCCACCTCAAACATCTGAAGTCCTGTATAACAGATTCCCTTGTTATTTATCATAAGTAAACAATGATAGATAAATTATAGTTTGTTCCTGTTTTTCCTCAAAATCCATCCGATAATATTGATCCTCACAGATGAACCCTGAGGTGTGGAGGACGTCACTGCAGAGAGAGGAGGGAGTTCAGACTGTTAGTGTTTTCTATTGTGGTTTCAGATGAATGTCTTCCTGCCGCCAACAGCAGCTCTGAGGATCTATTTATATCCAACAGATTTATATAGAAACACTTCAGGATGTGGGGATGTCATCTGATCGGACTCAATCCATTTCATTTTTTTTTTTTTTTTTTTTTTTTGACAAATGTTTTTATTGTCTTTTTTCAGTTACAGTACAAAAATACAAAACAAAACACATCAATAGGCACAACAATAGGCATATAAGGCACTTGAAAAAAAAATGCAGATATTAGTGGTATAGTGCTGGTTTGATAACTAACTGTTACATTGTGTTTTCCTACGAAACGTAAAGAATGAAAAACATTTTACAAGCATCCACATGTTCATGTGGACATCAGTTGTATCCCACATACAAGTATTTCCTCAATACATATTGTGATTTGTTAACAAAACAAAAAGCAACAAAACTAAATAAAGCAAGAACAACAGACTACCAAGCTGTCACGAAATCATCCCCCTCAAGAAACTGCATAAATGAGCCCCAAATCTTTACAAATGTGTTATATTTCCCTTTAATGGCATATGTAAGCTTTTCCAATGCAAGGCATTGCAGTAGCCCCTCAATCCAAATTCGTTTGCTTGGTCTATGAACAGACTTCCATGATAGTGCAATTTTATGTTTAGCTTCAAGAAGACAGAATATGACCATCTTCTTACAGCTATTGCTAAGCGTACAGCTTGTTGGGAAACGACCAAGAATACAAAGTTTGGGACAGAGTGGAAGTTGTTCCTTAATAAAGATGGATACAATTGTGATAACCTCTTTCCAAAAATCTTGAATGAGGGTGCATTCCCAGAGGCAATGAAACAAACTACCTTTATGAATACCACACTTGACACAAGTATCTGGCGTACTGGGGTAAATGCGATGCAATAATTCTGGAGTAAAGTATGTTCTCATCAACCATTTGTACTGGAGGAGTTTAAACCTTGTATTTATTGTTTGCACCTGGCATTGGAAGCATATATCCTGCCATTCTTCTACAGTTATATCTTCATTAAGGTCTGAACACCATGCCAATCTTTTATCCTCTGAAGATTCTTTTGTTGCATCTATGATAATCTGGTAAAATTTTGAAATTAATCCAGCTGCTCCATGTTGGTTCAGGACTGTCCTTTCCAAAGAGTTTTGTGAGGGAAGATTTACAGAGTTCTGTGTCTTTGTTATGAAGCTTCTTATCTGAAGATACTTGAAAAAGTGTTTAGGCTCAATGCCAAATCTTTGCTTGATCTCCATAAAACTTAAAAGAGTATCATTCTCATACAGATCTGAAATCTTCCTGATCCCTCTGTCTGCCCATAACTTGAAACCAAGGTCATTAGTACCTGGCGTGAAATTTCTGTTCCCCCAAATAGGTGAGAATTGGGATAGTGGAGCATTTTCCCCAAGATAATTTAACACTTCGTGCCATACTATCAGTGTATTTCTAACAAAGGGGTTTGCGGTGTGCCTTTTCAAAGTGGCTAAATTTGCAGAATAAATGTAGAGGTATAAGGGACCTTTAGAAGTTGTTGTTTCCTCCATCTTTATCCAGTGCAGTGGTGACTGATGGTCAAACCAATATGAGGCTGCTCTTAGTTGGGCAGCCCAATAGTATCCTTGGAGGAAAGGGAGTTTTAACCCACCTCTTTCATACGGTAAGTACAACAGAGTCATACGCAGCCTTGGGCGTCTATTGTTCCAAATAAAATTACAAAAAAGTTTTTTCATTTTGTTAAAGAAATTATCAGGCGGAGCGAGTGGGATGGATTGGAAAAGGTACAGGAACTTAGGAAGAATATTCATCTTCAAAACATTAATACGTCCTATCATTGAGAGTGGCAAAGATTTCCATCTGTTAATAGATTCCTCTACTGACTCAATCACTGGGTTATAGTTAGTTGGTATAACGGATTCTATTGTAGGTGTGATTTTAACTCCAAGGTATGTAAAGCTGTCCGTAATATTCCTAAAAGGAGTACTTAGTGGCGGATTCAGTCTCTCAGATTTTTTCAGAAAGAGAATTGTAGATTTAGATGCATTAACCTTGTAGCCTGAGAAGCTGCCATATGTTCCTATTAAAGTTAGTAATATAGGTATAGATTGTTTCAAGTCTGTCAAAAAAATAACTATATCGTCTGCAAATAATCCTATTTTATTCTCAATATTATTAATTTTGATACCAGTTATTTGAGTGTTGCTTCTAATTGCAATCGCTAAAGGTTCGATGGCCATAACAAAAAGATGGGGAGACAAAGGACATCCCTGTCTTGTACCTCTGGACAGAGAGAACTGTTTGGATACCATATAGTTGGTCATTACTGAAGCTGTTGAGTCATGGTATAAGATTTTAATCCACTTGAGAATATATCTGCCAATTCCAAAGCGCTGCAGCACCTCAAATAGGTATTCGTGCTCGACCCTATCAAAGGCTTTCTCCGCATCAAGTCCTATCACAGCCATATCAGATGTTTCTTGTTTGGCATGTATAATATTCATTAACCTACGAATATTGTGAGAGCCTTGTCTTTCTTTAATGAAGCCATTTTGATCTTGTGCAATAATATATGGCAAGTGTTTCTCTAACCTTCTGGCAAGGACTTTGGCTATTATTTTCACATCATTATTAATCAGAGAAATGGGGCGATAGGATTCACACTTTGTAGGGGGTTTCCCTGGTTTTAATATTAATGTTATAAGTGCGTTCCGTAATGATGGCGGCAGCTCCCCCTTCTCAAGCGATTCTTCGCACATGTTCAATAACGGAACCAACAGCATGTCTTTGAAGTTTTTGTAGATTTCAATAGGAATACCGTCCGGTCCTGGGGCTTTCCCTCCTTTCATACTGTCTATGGCCTCTGACAATTCAGATGCTACGATTGGGGAGTCAAGCACCTCTTTTGCGTCCTCTGTCAGGACTGGTATTTCTATCTGATCTAGGAAGCTGTGAAGATTATGAGCTGAGGCTGGACATTCTGACATATACAATTTAGAGTAGAATTTTTGGAAAGAACTATTAATTTCTTGTGGATTAGTAATTGTTGTCCCTTCCTCTGACTTTATTTCTAAAATTGACCTTTCATTCTGCATTGATTTTAAACGCCAGGCTAGTAGTTTCCCTGCCTTCTCTCCTTGGTCGTAGAATGTCTGTTTCAGTTTCATTATGCTATTTAATGCTTTATTTGAGGACAGCTCATTATACTGTGCTCTTAGAATAGCCAGTCTCTGTCTAGTTTCTGTTGTATCATTAAGGTTAATTTCTATCTCTAGTTCTTTAATATCTTTTTCTAGCTCCAACAGCTTAAGGTTCTGTTTATTAGAGATACTGCTTGTATAGCTGATCATTTGCCCGCGTATATAGGCCTTGAATGCCTCCCACCTCGTAGATGCTGATGTTTGAGTAGTGTTCACTTTAAAGTAAATATCAGTATTGTCCCCGACAAAGGTTAAGAACTGTTTGTCATGTAACCATCGTGGGCTTAATCGCCACATTGTTAGACCCCTGGTAGCTGCTTTTACAGTGTAATTGACTAGTAGTAATGCATGATCAGAAATGACAATGCTTTTATACACTGAGTCATTAACATTGTCTATCATAGGCTTAGAAATGAGGAAGTAGTCTATGCGGGAGTAAGAGTTATGTGTAGTAGAATGACATGAATATTCCCGTCTGGAAGGATTTCTATTTCTCCATATATCACAAAGATTTAACTCACTCATAAAGTGTTGTATTGTTTTCCTACTCTGCATATGTGAGGTGTCCATACCTGATGACTTATCCAGTTTCGGATTTAGAGTACAATTGAAGTCCCCTGCCATACATATGTGGCCATGTAATGTTGATAAAGTCAGAAACAAGTTATTATAAAACTGTGCATCATCGTTGTTAGGCCCATATAGACATACTAGATTAATGTCTTGATTTAGTAAAGAGCCCTGGACGATAACAAATCTGCCTGCAGTGTCTTGTATGAAATTATAAACCCTTAATGGCACAGATGAGTGTATCAGTATTGCCACCCCTCTGGCTTGAGAGGAAAATGAGGCAGATATGACTTGACCTTGCCATCTCCTTTGTAATGGAATATATTCACTGGAAAGTAAATGAGTTTCTTGAATAAAAGCTATCTGCGTTTTGAGCTGCTTCAACCTAGACATTACTTGTTTTAATTTCACTAGCTTCCTAAGACCTCTAACGTTCCATGAAATCATATTTATTTTAGTATGACCACTCATGATGTAAACAGTAAACTAAGCTTGTGTAACCACCTTATTAACCATGCCTTATAATGAAATAAAAAGAAAAAGTGTGCCTTTAGAACAAACAAATACAACAGGAAATAACAGGGGCCTCTCCTAAAGGAGGCAACAACAAGTAGACCTAGTCTAAACCCTGTGCAGCTAACCAAGCACATCTCCCCTCCCTCCCAAGTACCGGTTCCGATTTGACTAAACTCTGATCCTCTTGAGGAGCAGCAAGCAAGCAACCAGTAGTTGTTATAACACTAAAACGAAAAGAAAAGAAAAGAAAAAGGTCGGAGCTCGTTCCGACTACATGCATATTTATATTACGAATGGTAAATACAATGTTCATTTGTGACCTTGTATCAGTCTTTGATTATTAGCCCGAGAGGACAGATAATGTCTCTATACTCCAATTTCCAAGCTCGTCATCAATCAGTCCATTTTAAAGCTTACCAGAACAGATCAATGTCGATTTCTTTCAGTCAAAGTCATCTGAAAGCCCTTCTTGGCGCGTTTCAGCTGGCGACTCTTTCTACACGTCTGGATTGGTATTCACCTTCTTCATCTTTAGGATGAATTCTTCAGCCTGGGATGGGGAAGTGAAGAAGTGCCATCTTTTGTCGTGTAGAATTCGCAGTTTTGCCGGGAACATAAATCCATATTCCTTGCGCATTTGGCGCAGACTTTGTTTCACACCATCAAAAAGTTTCCGTTGTTTCTGGACTTCAGTGGAAAAATCAGGAAAAAACATGACACGGCTATCCTCAACTGTGATGTCTCCTTTCAGACGTGCTGCTTTCATTACTCGATCTCTGTCTCGATATGTGAGGAATTTCACCAGAAGAATCCGTGGTCGGGTTTTATCCGACCCATCCTGCTCCCGGGTCTGTTGCGGCGTTTTCCCCAGTCTGTAGGCTTGCTCTATATTCAATGGCTGTCCCGTTTCAATGTCAAGCACCCTGGGAAGCCATATCATTAGGAATGTACGGGCATCTCCACTCTCCGATCCTTCGGGTAGTCCAACCAACCTCAGATTGGTGCGGCGTTGTCTGTTTTCCAGCTCTTCCATCTGTGAGATGAGCTTCTGGACTGTTCTCTGCGTAGCATTAGCTTGGGTTGCTAGCGAAGCGATCTGGTCCTCCGCTGTGCTAATGCGGGTTTCTGCCTCTGTGAGCCTTTCAGAAAATGCCCCGATAGCTTCTTTTATCTCTCGGTTGGAAGAAACCACTTCATGTAGTTGTCCAGAAAAGTCATTTCTCATGGATTGTATGGCTGCTAAGATCTGGTTCTCATCCTGGCTATAGTCCACCTGGGCTAGCATCGTGCTATCGCTAGGTGTCTGTTCGTCCGTGATGTCCTCGTGTAGAGTTCCAATTTCTGTCTTTTTATCGTCTTTCTGTCTTCTCCCTCGATTTTTCGACATTATCCGAAATAAAGCCTATATTGGCAAATGTTTTCGGTCACAAGTAGCTCGATTTGGATACTAAATATGGTAGAAATATATTAATTTCGTCGGAGCCTCGTCCCGCCCGACCTCTCAGCTGCGTGTCATAACCGGACCCCCCTCAATCCATTTCAGAACCCAGATGGCTGTTCTTAAAGACTATTAATACAATAATAATAAATAATCAACATTATTGTTTGGATCAGGGGTTTTCAAAGTCAGAGACCACTAAAAGCCCAGCCCCCTTAGTTTACTTGATACATTTGGCTAATTTCCTGAATGCCAATATGCTAATAGTTATGTAATTTGATCCCATAGAGATGATGATGAGCAAAGATAGCTTAATAGTGCTGTTTTACATAATTTCAGACAACAAAAAATAAATTAAAAGGCCATTCCCAAGGCATTTGTTCGTTTTTGACTCTGGGAAAGTGGTAAAAACAGTACAATCCCCTCCCCCCCCCCGGAAAATAACTATCTCTTTAACCAAATCAATCATATAAAAGCTTGTCTATGGGGTCTTCTTTTAAAAACTAATCTAATATTGTTTAACTTCCTGTCAAAGAGCCTCTACTCCAACAGTTTGGTGCCGTGCTTGAGAGGCTGTTTTTTTTATAGAAGCTGTGTCACTTTTGCAAAAACAATAATCAGATGTCATTCATTTGTCATTTGGATTGTCTATGGTGTCATTTCTTACCTTGTTTATTCTGTTACAACATTTATTGCATGTCTTTCAACCCTGGGAGGTTTTCCTTGTATGCTGTACAGTCTGTAAAGCCCACTGGGACAAAGGTGTAATTTGTGATATTGGGCTATATAAATAGCATTTGATTGATTGATAGAAATGTATGTTTTACACGCGTGACCTTCTTCAGGTCTGTAAGGACGGAGGAGCCGGTGTGGGCGGAGGAGGAGGACTCCTCTGAGCACAACTACTACAACAGCATCCCAGGGAAGGAGCCTCCCGTCGGGGGGGTGGTGGACTCCAGGCTGCGGTCCAGTGGATCTCTGCTGGGTCACATCCACACACAGCCTCAGAGCAAGACCGCAGCACAGGTGAGGAACACCAGGCAGGGCTTCAGAAACAACATTAGGTCAGGTCAGGTTCTGGATGCACTAATGCTACCACAGATTAAATCACAGCTACATCTGGTAATCCTCAAGCAGTGCAAGACCAAGCTTCATCTGATACAAGCTCTTTGATATCTCCGTCAAAAACTGGTGACTGATGTTTTCCTGCTCCTTCTGCTGTTTAATGTACATGCAGGGGTGGAAGGTAACAAAGTACATTTACTCATACATTTTAGAAATACTTTAGTACTTTACTTGAGTATTTCCATTTAATGCTACAGTACCTAATACTTTACTCCACTATATTTAAAAGGGAATTCATGTAATTGTACTCTACATGTATTATAATAGTTACTTTTCAGATTTTGCATTGAAAAACATGTGATCAACTTTTAACATAATCCAAAATTAAACTACTGGATTAACTGTTTAAATTTAAGGTGGAAAAAGTAAAACTATACAATAATAAAACTATGCTTGTGTACAACAGTAACATGCTGCTTGATGCAACCATGTTAACAATCTAATAATGTCACATATATAATAATATATCACATGTGGAGGACATTTTTCTGCAGAAATAGTACATTTTCTCTTGATAATACTACTGTACTTTTACTCATAATGGAGTATTTTTGACATTAATGTATTGCTACTTTTATTTAAGTAAAGGATCTGAATACTTGTTTCGCCTCTGATCATAATCCAGCAGTTTCAGATATGGTTCTGAAATGGACCTTAAGGGATAATTATCGGTACTTTAACTTGATGTCAATACTCTTTGGATACAGGGCTTTTACTTGTAACAGATTTATTTTACAATTTAGTATCCCTATTTGGAAATCAGAGTACTTCTTTGCCCTCTGTTTACATGGATTTAAATAGCAGGAGCAAGACAATAAACTCCCTCGCTGTCTTCCTGCTTGGACCGTAATTGCCGAAGATAGATGTGATTACATAAAAAGCCTCGCGTTGCCCAGCGTGAGAGAAATCATCGCTCTCTGCCGGCAAAATATGGTGACATGCTGTGGCTAATGTTTCAAGGAGAGTGCTTCAAAACTACATTATGTGGGGGACAAGAGATGAGAGAGTTGTGCATGCAGCAGGTAAAGAGAAACAAATGTATTTAGGGTAGTGATGGAAAATACGGCTCTTTGAAGGGAGCCGTTCAAAAGAGCCGTTCAAAAGAGCCGTTCTTCTTTTAAGTGGCGGTGGAGATGATTTCTTGACCCTGCTTTAAATTATATTTTGGCTTTACAAATGTTGCACTCCGCTTTATCATTGCCTATGTTTTTTTTAAGTGCATCCAAATGCTGCTGTTTTTTCGCGTTTGGCTCATTTTTTCACCCGAAAAGTAGGGGCGGGTCTTCACGGGATTCGCTTGGAGAGCAAAATCCAGCTGTTTCACTGTTCACCTAAAGGCGAGCGGATTTATGGCAGGCAGTGAACCAATGTTAAAAAGAACGGCTCTCACCAAGTACAACTCGGTTCCCTTCGTTCGTACCAAAGAGCCGTTCAAAATAATCGGATCGTACGTAACATCACTCATTTAGGGTGTGTTTCTGGTGTGTGTTTGCAGATGGGCTCACCAGCCAGGAGGGACCAGACCTCTTACCCCCCCGGGCAGCTGTGCTATGAGCTGCACTGGGACACGGAGACCACCAACAGCTCAGGTGAGACCCCCTGTGGTGCTGCACAGGTACAACATCTGGAAATAAACATGATGATGTGTACTTCTGTCACAGAAAATGTTTACTCTAGTGCACGTCCCAGTCATCACTGAACGTTGTGCCCTGAATAAAACTCACTGACCTTCTCACACAAACAAAGGACCAGTATTTGGATCCTTTTAAAATCACCCTGATAACATTATTTTTAGGATTATTAATCTGATAAAGTACTTTGTGGTTTAATCATCTTTCATAGGAGCATCAAGATTCCCTGAATTACATTTGGATAATTATGACAGTTAATCCTCCAATTGAATCAGAAGTGGTAAGTCATAATACAATTAGAATGAAGATAGCCAAGTTTAATTTATTAACAATGTATCTACCTATAAGTACAAAAACCAATTGTCAACTGTCCAATTAGATAAACCTGAAGATTATAATACAATTGTAAGACTTTTGACATAATACATAATATATAATGGTCAAGGTTTAGTGGAAAAAACTGCAATAAACACCCAGCAGCAAAAACAATTATTGTGAGCTTTCTTGCTTATTTTTTAGAAGATTATTTTGGTGTGGGTATCACATATTATAAAGTCGATCTCCTGGTACAAAAACTGCCTTCTCATGAGTGGCTTCATTCATTTGATCTATAATTATGAAAGAATCTGACGATACAATACGCATCATGATACAGGGTTAGAAATAAAAATTGCTCGATCTTAAGCAAGATGGCATGTTACATTACATTATTGCATTTAGCTGACGCTTTTATCCAAAGCGACATACAATAATCCTATTGTGATTGACTCATCCTTAATCATGCAATTAGCGATTCACATCTTCTTCAATATATGCCACACCTGGATTAATTGTCTTGGCTAATTTATGGAGTTTAAAAATAAACAGAAAATAGCATCTGACATATAACGTTTTGATTTCAACCACTAGAGGGCGCCAAAACACTAAACAAGTTTAGCACAAATCTAAATATACACATGACAGAAACAAAAACACTTATCCAAGTCAAAGATGGTGTGTTTAAGGCTCCTTTTCCCCTCAGGTCTGACATCAGACGGTTACCTGTGTGCTGACGGCCAGCCTCCAGGCAGCAGAGATTACGAGGAGCATCAGTACGTGAACACCCAGAGTCTGGAGAACCTGGAATCACTGGCCAACGGATACAGAGGGTCCAGGGTGCCCGAGAGTCCAAAGAAAGACCTCTTTGACATGAGTAAGTCCTGAGAGACAGATATAGTAAAGATAAGCACACTTCTTATTTAAAAAAAATACTGTAGAGTGACGGCATTTGTGTTTGTGAAACATTGTTGTCCTTGCAGGGCCCTTCGAGGACGCCCTGAAGCTCCACGAGGCCTGTGGTGGAGCTGTTGGAGCTGTTGGAGCTGTTGGAGCTGCAGGGGGAGGTGCGGGGGTCCTGGAGGATCAGTGGCCAAGCCCCCCCCGCCGCAGAGCCCCCGTGGCCCCCAACGAGGAGCAGCTGCGCAGGGAGACCTGGTACCACAGCCGCCTGAGCAGGAGAGACGCAGAGAAGCTGCTGGTCAGAGACGGAGACTTCCTGGTCCGGGAGAGCACCACCAACCAGGGGCAGTACGTCCTGACAGGCATGCACTGTGGCCTCCCCAAACACCTGCTGCTGGTGGACCCAGAGGGCGTGGTGAGTCAAGCAGCAAGGAAATAAACAAATAAACACACCAAAAACATGTCTGCCAGTTGGCCTGAACAAAACAACTAATTTCCTTCTTCTTCTTCTTAAACTCCCACTGTACATTCTCCATTTATATTCAATCTAATATTGAATAATCCATTTCTTGCACAATTAAGATATATATCCTGCATTATATTGTGTTACTGTAAATTTGTATTTCCACATGTATATTTTCCACATGTATATATTTTCAAACTTTTTAATACTATTTTATTTATATTTCAGAAATATTTTGGATTGATCATTTCTAGTGTTTTAATTTCTCTTATGTACATTGCCTTGTCTTTTTATGCTGCTGCAACGCAAACATTTCCCAAATTGGGATAAAAAAAAGTACTTATATCTTATCTTGCTGTCCTCATTACAGGTCCGGACAAAAGACATGTTATTTGAGAGCATCAGCCACCTCATAGCGTACCACCTGAAGAACGAGCTGCCTATCGTGGCAGCAGAGAGCGAGCTGCACCTCAAACAGGTGGTCCGGAGGAAGCTGTGAGACCTCTGGCCCTGCAGGGGATGGTAAGCAGGCAGTATATTAACCATGTGTGCAATAACTAAAAGGATTGAATGAATGGAAATGCAAAAATGTATGGGGCAGTGGATGACAAATACCATTTAGAAACTCTCTATGTTAATAAATAATTAGATGGATATAACTCCCATAAAGAAATGCATGTTTTCAATTAGCAGGTTGTTGATGATTTGTGAGGGTGAACAATTGGAACAAATGAATGTGACATAGCATTTCTGCATGCAATACAATGACAAATCATCTAGTGTCAGACATGCGACTGTTGTCTACAAGCTTAAAAAATGACTAATTGTGCAAAAAATATAACATTTTCTTTGTCTTCTATATTTCACAGCTGTTTTCAAAGGTCGCCATGCAAAAACAACATGGAAATGAATGGAATGAATAATCCCCGTATGGATATTCATCTGGAACAAAGGATGTCACTGATTTCCATGAACAGTTCTTCCAATTAGAGTGTCTCCTTTTACTTTCTCTGCCTTTTGCCCACAAGGATCAACCAAACTATCCCTCTCCTATCATAAACTCCTCAGCATGCAGCTATTAAGCTAAAACAACAGCCAGAATCTACAATCTGACAGATTTCCGACCCGAAAAATTGTCAAGCAATGTCAAAAATGTAAGAGACATTTATTTGTAGAGGACCCAACTTCGGGAAATGGAAAAAGGATTTGAGGTGACGTCTCAAAAAGCCTGTAAAAGTGAAGTGCTTCCAGTAAACCCCCGCCTATCACACACCGGACAAATCATATCACAAGAACAAAGCTGTCAATCTGCTACAGACACTGTGTACACATCTGAAGATGTCAAATGACTCACTGGGCCATTTCTATGTGAATGAAGGAAATGAAAATGCTGCGACTCTAAGAGACAATTTAATTTGAATGTAAAGAATGTTTGTTGTTACGTGTTTACAGGTCTGCAGTGCCTGACTCTGAGATGGCACAATGGAAACAAACCAAGCATGATTAAGTGCTGAATTTATTAAAAAGAAAAGCTTCATGATTGTCTGCCTTTTTAGGTTTCATTGCCGTTGCGGGAAGGATTTCTGATTCTCTATGATAACCAAGGCACCAAAACTCACTTAAAGGTCACCTATTGTGCAAAATCCACTTGTTCATGTATTTTCTACATCAACATGTGTCCCCTCTGTGGAAAGAGATTCTGAAAGTTTCAGGAAAAAAGATTCTCTCACTTTTTGTCCTGATCCATTTATATAAAAACCTGTCTGAAAATGAGCTGATCAGATTTTGGCCACTTTCTGATGTCATAACGATGTTTTGGCTTGTGTAACCGTTAGCCAATCACCAACCAAAGTAACCCCCCCCCCCCCCCCACCTTATCACCTGAATCTCCTCCTAGAGCACCATTGTGTTCTTTTTAACCAAATCTCTCTCAGAGGGGCGTGGGGAGGGGCTCCTTATTTTCATCTAAAGTAACAGACAGAGAATCAGCACTTTTGAAACTGGGCTGAAACAGAGGGGATTATGGGTAATGCCGCAATGATCTGTTTGGTGTTTGGAGCCAAACACTTCAGAGACATGTTTTGTATATATCTGAGACCTGGAATATATTGATGGAAAACAGTATCATAGGGGACCTTTAAGAAACGCATACTATCTTTGTATCGACAGTCAACTAGACATTGCCTTGAAGGTTTGATCATTTACTATAAATATCTGTCATTCGTTTGTAAGGGCTGTTCATGATTTGTCAAAGACATGCTGTATGTGTTGTGTAAGCCTTCCATCAGACTCTACGTCCTATAGGTTACAAACTCAGTATATCCATGCCTGTATTTCCACAGCTCCTCCCACTTCAGTGCCTTAATAACTGCAGAGACAGGCATTTGTGTCAGATTGTAAATAATGTGCATTTATGCTCCTAATGCAAAGTTTTCTTGCCATGCCAATGAATGACTGAACACACTTCAGGGTGATTAAGCTCTTTTACTCGTGAACAGAAATGTAAGCTGCTCTTGTTTTGGTATAAATGTTTAATACTGTCTTATCGTGTCACGACTGTTCTTGTCTTTATGTGTGGCCCTCATAATAATCCCCTCAGTGATTGATGTAAAAGAAAGGGGATTTAGACTTGAATTGAAATCTTTTATTTGTCAGGGAAATGCATTACTTTATTGATTGTCCTTATCCTAAGTCGGTGTCTTTACATGTGGATGACTTGCTTGTGTATATCTGCTCTTTGGCTGCAGTTACAATCCTCTTTTTTGCCAATTTAATACTTTAAATTCTTACTCAAGGTAATCTACCTTTTGCATTTCCCTCTGATCTTGGCTGCAGCCTCACGAATGCACAGAGAGACGAGGCTACGAGGCTTTTGGTGAGGTCCAAAAGATTACAGTGATTATTTCAGATCCCCCCTTTTGCTTTCTCAGGAATTTCTTGGATCTGTTCTTCTTTGAGTTACTTTAATGGCTTTTTTTGTCAATAAAACTGATTGAAAAGAGGGTACAATTCAAATGTGTGTGTCATGTGTGAGTTATTAAATCTCCCGGCTATTATAGCAGCGCCACAGTAAAGCCCAGCTGTCCATGCACACATGCTACGGCCAAATTAAGACTTGTGATGACCCAAAAATAGACATGAGGGACAGAGCAGAAGCTGATGATTTGAAAATGAATTGTTCACTCTACAGCAGGGGTGTCAAACTCAATTTCATCGCGGGCCGCATTCACATAAAGGTTGCACTTAAAGGGCAGGTTGTAATTATATAAATATATAATATATATATATATATAAAATAATGTATTAAATTACATGATTGCCTCTGAATTGGATTATTATCGGATAGGATAATAACTTAGTAATGAACTACGTCTGAAAGCAGAAGTCCAGGGAAAATAATTGCAAGTCTCTTGAGTGCATGTCACAAAACGAGATGCATTGTGGGACATGTAGTTTATGGGCAACCTGCTCATGTAAAGTGGCACGCAACCTTATAATAAACGTATTATATTCGTTGCAAGCTCTTGAAGGGCCACATAAAATGAAGTCGCGGGCCGGATTTGGCCCCCGGGCCTTGAGTTTGAGACCCCTGCTCTACAGTATCTGTGAATGAATCGAGTTACAAAGAATAGGGTCGAGAGCAGTTTTACTTTTTTTATTACAACAATACAGTATAAAATCAATAGGCTTGTCACACAATCAAAGCACCTGATTCTAACTCCTAAATAACCACTCACTATTCACATTCTGCTACCATAAACCCCTGACGTGTAGGCTGCTGTCATTCAACTTATCCAGCCATGAAGGCTTTTTTGTTTTTTTAGAAGTAACACTTTTTCCCTTTGCTTTCTCAGTAAAGCCTTGCTGCTGTTGTTTCAGTTACTGTATTGTACTCATGCAGCGATGTCTGAACACGGGTCAGTTGTATTTGGCTTGGTCCCACAGGCTGCTGAGCTGGAGCTGCTTCATGCTGACCTGCGAAGGGACTGGAGGAAGAGAGAGATTTGTAGACTTTTTAAGCTGCAGTGTCACTAATGGGACATCCTCAGGATTTGGAGTAGCAGACCCTGCACCTCTTCATCCATTCGGCCCTGTTGGTAAACAAAGAGAATGAAAGATAACGTCTCTGCATTGTATTCCATGTTGGTTCCTATTTGTTTGAACACAGATTGAGCCCTGTAACATCTTTGTATGTTTACCCACTCATTCTTGCAAAAGGACAGACTAAAATATTGTGTTTGGCCAAGGACAGAGCCACTTTGCCTTGAACAGCAGCACTCAAAAATCATTCAATCTGGTCAAGAACAACCCTGCCATTGACCTCCATTAAAAGTGGGAAAGTGGGGCTAATACTACCATTGAAAATAAATGCCTTCCCCTTACGGTTAGCAGTCAACTAGCCACCAATCATGCTGACTAGGAGGTGGAGACTTCTGCTGATTATAGTGCTCATGCGGTCAGATTGCACTGATTTAATTCAGGTTTGCAAGTGTGCTTTCTCAATAGTGTCAAAAACAAAAACCCAACAAAGAAGTGAAATGCCAGATATTCACCCAGAATTGTGTTGAGCTGTAAAGGATTTAAAAAATGCTCATTCATTCTGAACATCATGTTTTCCTCCGCTTCTCATATATTGTACATAAAGGAGAATTAGACCAACTAAGATATAATTGCTAAAAACGAATGAATGCCAAAAGGATATGGAAGCCAATCGTTTTCTTAGAGGTCAACGACACCGGAGCAATCTCCCATTACATGACAAAGAATGAATGTGTACATCTAAGTTGTTGAATATGATGAAACTGATAGAACAAGAGAATGAGTTCTGTTCCTTTCCCTGCACCGCTTCTGAAATTACATCCACTTTGTCTGGTACTGTAAGCAGAGATAGCGTACAGCTTGTTCCCGCTCTTAAGTGTCTACACCCCGAAGAGGGACACACTTAAATCAAACCCTCTTGAGTGCTATTCACAGTCCAGAATCAAATTAATTAAAAAGTGTCTGTCCACGGGATTAGAACATCTTATTGATCTTATTGAGACAGGGGTCCACTTATTCACATATTGAAATCTTCCCTACTCAACAAAGGAACTTGATTTGTCCTCTGTTGGCATACGTGCATTTAACTCACCTGTACAGCTGACAGTAAATGTGAACGGTACACAGTCACCACCTGTTTGTGCTTTCTCTCCCAATCCTGCCGACAGATAACACAAAATGTTACTGTTGTGTGAAGTGCATGTTTTGTCATTTTTATACAGTAAATGATGGTAAGAAAATGTTTTTCCTCACTCCACATGTTACTAGTGACAATATTCTCCTCACCTGAAGCTGCTGGGTGAGTATGGCGATCCTGTTCTGTAGTGCCATTTGCTGGCCAGGGTTATTTTGGTGGATAGCTGATGATGATGAGGAGGAAGAGGTGATGCCCAAGGGAGGAGACAGAGCTCCCAGAGCCTCTTTTAGCCGAAACACATCCTTGGACAGCTCTGTAATCTGCAGGGAGACACAGACATCAGTTTGGTGACCTGGAAGGGATCTTCACCAGCAGTTGTCGGAAGCAGTGTTAATTTCGGCAACGAAAACTATGATGAAAAATGTTCGTCAACGGCCTTTTTTTACATGACTAAGACGAGACGGTGACGAGCTAAAAATATACAGTTTTGATAATAAAAACTATGACGAAATGTAGATTTTGTTTCCGTTGACGAGACGGGACTAAGGTGTTAATGGTGGACTATCGGACATTCAAAATGCAGGACATTTCCCCCCAATTGTCCGCCTTGTCTGTCAAAATGCATCCGTCATTGGTTGAATTAGTTGGGATTCTGGGAATCTGCACACGTCACTCACAAAGGTAAAGTGTTAAGAGAGTGAAATGTTGCTTTACGAATTTCAACACTTGATTCTGTCACCTTGATTCCAATTTCAGATTTCCTGTATTTGCATAACTTAATTAGTTTAAAGAGAGAAAATATTTTGACTAAAATGTAATGATTTTTCATCGACTAAAACTAAACTAAAAAGTTTTGAAATGTCGTCGATTAAAACTAGAGACTAAAACTATGAAGGATAAAAAAGACAAAAATGTGACTAAAACTAACAATTTTCGTCTAAAGACTAAATCTAAAATAGCTGCCAAAATTAACACTGGTCTGAAGGTGCCATCTCACCTTGCGGTCCTTCTCCTTGATCAGGCCCTGGGAGTCCTGGATGCCCTTGTGGAGGTCCTGGATGTGGCTGGATCTCCCCTGCAGCTCGGCCAGCTGCTGCTGCACCGTGTTCAGCTGCGACTCCGCTGCCTGCCGCTCACTCTTGTTAAAGAGAGCCTCCCTCTGCACCTGGAACACCTGGACCAGTAAAACCACCCGTGGAACCCTGTCACTTCAGAAAGGCTTTTTATGATTGATCACATTTTCATTCAGATTTGTTCTGGTTATAGGGAAGTGGAGGCAGAAACAGGGCCGTTGGATTTTGATATATAAAAGGAATTAACCATTGCTGCTATGGTCAATATTGAAAGGGGGAGAAAAACTAAAGGAAATAGACTAATCTTGTATGTGTTTACCTAAGGTATACCTGTGTTGCCTGTCAGAAAAGCGACTCCACCACGGTGTTTTTAACATTTCCGAATAAAAATCCCACTTTGCCTTATTTCCTGGTCTATCTTATGATGAACATACCCTCTTCAATTCAGGGGCGACTGTGGCTGTGAGGGAGTGTGGAGGGAGTGTGGTCTTTCAACCAGAAGGTTGTGGGTTCGATCCCAGCCCATGCAGTCAACATCTCGATGTATCCTTGGGCAAGATACTTAACCCTGAGTTGCTCCCGATGGCATGGCCAACGGTGTGTGAATGTGTGTGAATGTTAGGTCCTAGAGTAAGGCACACTGCTCTGTATGAATGGGTGTGAATGGGTGAATGATATGTAGTATGTAAAGTGCTTTGAGGGGTCTTAAAGACTAGATAAAGCGCTATATAAGTACAGTCCATTCAATATTTCCGGTTTTCATTTCCCGAGTAAAATCTAAAATATTACCTCTTCAAAATGATTGTTCCAAAAAATACTTTTTCTGAGTGTTTGCTCAGGGGAATTTCCAGCTCCCCATGCTAACTTAAAGGTAGGGTAGGTAAGAATGGAGGAACCAGCTCGAGTGCGCTGGAGTTTGAAAGTACAAAACCGAAAAAAATCTGCCCCTTCCTTCAGACTTCCTTACAGAGCCCCTCCTCCAACACACACGAATGCGCACATGACCAATGAGGGCACGAGATAGATTGAAGGCTGATAGGCAGGTAGGCCATCAAGTTATCTGCCGCGGTCCAGCTCAGATAATTGGACTTGCTTTTTACAGCGCCACGGCTTCCACAGATGAAATATTTGTATATATTTATTTTCAAAGCATTTAATTTATTCATTGCTATCGGGATGTTAAGAGCATTCCATGGAATATAACAAAAAATGTTTCTGAAGTGAATTACCTATCCCACCTTTAATGGTTAACATTTTCTTTTGTTGCCATGTTCAACTGTGTTTTTGTTTGTGACTTTGCAAGTATACTGCCTCCATTAGTGTGTACTAGTATGTGTGTAAATATCAAGCATCTACACTGTACATCCTAATGTTGGGTTGAAGTTTTTCTAATAAAATGCTTTCTACTTGAACTCTAACTTAAATTACGAAGTAGATCAAAAGCCTTTTTAATATCCTTCTCTGTGGGAACATGTGAACCTTTATTAACCTCTGTGTTTGCCAACATGAGTCGGGAAGCAATTACCCAGTTTACAAAGTGAGAGCTTTCATGGAGTCTCATTAGTAGCTTATGGTGCACATACAACACTCTTCAGTGCATCAGTGGGCAGAGGGGGGGTACTGAATAGAGAGAGTAATACACACGTGAATAATGCAGAGGCAGGAAATAGGCCTTCATGGAACACGGCTCACTTTGTGGCCGAAACAATAACATCTAATGTGGCTTTAGATGGCATTACAGCAGAGGTTTTCAAAAATCTCAAGGCACACCTATAATCACATACATATACAGAGCCTTTGATGCGTCACACTCTAATATTTCCCACCATGCGCAAATGGCTAAAACGGGGTTCGCTTTGACAGATTTCTTTTTTTTTAACGATTGTTTTATTTATATTTAGGTCAAAGCATATAAGGCCTATTGTTTCTATATTGTGAAATAAGTACATAACAAATCATTCATAACCTTTTGTACAGTTAAATGCACTAGGCCTAATTGTTTAAAAATCCCATGGACACAGTTAATTACACGCCTGCATGTGCATGACTGATCCAGTGCTAATAAGAGAGTCATGGTCAGCACACCATTGTCTGAACACACACACACACACACACACACACACACACACACACACACACACACACACACACACACACACACACACACACACACACACACACACACACACACACACACACACACACACACACACACACACACACACACACACACACACACACACACACACACACACACACACACACACACACACACACACACACCTCAGTGCAGGTCTTCTCGTGTTTGCGGGTGAGGTCGTTGAATCGGGCTGCTGCGGCGTTGATCTCAGCCTGCAAGGCGAGCCTCAGGGCCTCGTGGTCCTCCTTGGAGATCAGACCCTGTTCTGCAGCCTTCTGGGACTTCATCTCTCTCAGCTCCATGTCCTTCTCGTGCAGAGCCTCCTGAGCTGCTGACGCACTGCTCTGACTGGCCTGGAGGGACTGCTGCAGCTCTGTCTGAGAGGCAGGAAGTGCAGGGATAACCTGATTTATTATAATGTACAGATTGAGCCGTTTCAGCTACATTCTCCTACATTTTAAGATAAACAAATCATGGAACAACCCACTTGATTATTAGATCAATGCATTGCCACAAAGGGGAAAACGGGGGATCTAAAATGGCGTACTCTTGAATCTGTTTTGATTATATTTCTGTATGTCCTACTGACTAAAAGTAAACACGATACTAACTACTGATCAACAGTTAACGAAGAAACATCTAAAAGCAGCTGCTATTAAACAAAGAACGGCTACTTTAACACGTTTCCCTTTCCTAACACTAAGAAAGTGGATCACATCACTCCTGTTCTGAAATCTTTACACTGGCTTCCTGTGTGTCAAAGAATAGATTTTAAAATACTGCTGCTGGTTTATAAAGCTTTGAATAGTTTAGGCCCAAAATACATTTCTGATCTCCTGCTAAATTATAAACCATCCAGATCTCTCAGGTCTTCAGGGACGGGTCAGCTTTCTGTCCTCAGAGTCAGAACTAAACATGGAGAAGCAGCGCTCAGTTATTATGCTCCAAATATCTGGAAGAAACTCCCAGAAACCTGCAGGTCCGCTGCAACTCTTACTACTTTTAAATCCAGGCTGAAGACTTTTCTTTTTGTCGCTGCTTTTAATTGAAACTGAGCCGTTGTGTTCATCAGTAAAGTGGAACTTCTGTGTGAACTATTCATATCTTAAACTGCACTGTAACTTTTGTACTTTTTATTCATGTATTTTTTCTTTTAATGTTTCTTTTATTATCTTTTACTGTTTTGAAATGCCTTTGTCTGAATGTCTTTCATTTTTGTAAAGGACCTTGAATTGCCTTGTGTTGAAAGGTGTTATATAAATAAACTTGCCTTGCCTTTCAAAAAGCCTCTTCTACACAATGTACTGTATAACATATTTTGTGTCAGACTAAATCCTAACTAAGCGCTATCCATTTTTGACTGCTCTGGATCATTAGCAAGTGCATGTAGTATGATGAGAATAATGATGATGGGTCAAATTATGTCATCTTCTAAAGAAAAGCCTTTCCTTTTCTGTCCACCTGCCTGGCATCCTTATTGCTAAACCATTGTATCTGCACTGCTGCACTAGATCAGTCTCATGGTTTGATGTCCTGCTACCTTGACCTTCTCATGCTCCTCTTTGGGCACAGCCTCCTGCAGGTCCTTCAGTTTGGCCTCTGCTGTGGCGGTCTGCTCCTCAGCCTGAGCTCGGAGGCTCTTCTCCTCCTCGAGCTCCTGCAGAGTGTCAGCCAGCTGCTCTGACACTGCGGACAGCGCCTCCTTGTGTTTGGACAGAGGCACGGCGCCCTTCACCTGCAGGGCGTCCTGAGCGCGGCCCTCCCTCTCCGCACACAGACAGTCCAGAGCCTGCGCTGCTTCCTGCCTCGCCACCTCCAGCTCCTCCCTCACCGCCGTGATGGAGCGTCTGGAGAGCTCTGATTAGACAGAGGCGTGAGCATTCACAAAACGGACAGGAAAAGTCAATCATTTTGAATTGTACCATCTGGCTTGAAAGTAAAAAATACAACCCCATATAAATATATTATCTCTGTTATTCAGCTCTTGTTGAAGTATGTTTTACTATTTACTATGATAACATTATAAAGATATTACAGTCTTGCAAATGGCTTTAATCTATTAATCTGTTAGGGTTCTATTTATTATTATATTCCCCCTTAATAGGATTATTATGTATATACATATTATATATTTAAAAAGTATTGCTTTATTAATTATTTGGGCTGTTTTTTTTAATTATTGCTATTATTATTATTTATTTATTTTGTTTTTAATTTTTGTTATTATTTTGTATACATTTTATTTTTCATTCACTGGATTTAAGGCATACCATTAGGCATGTTTTCATTTTTATTTAATTTTATTTAAAGGTGGGGTAGGTAAGTTTGAGAAACCGGCTCGAGATACACTTTTTGTTATATTCCATGGAATGCTCTTAACATCCCGATAGCAATGAATATCTGAAGCGCTTTGACAAAAAATCCATACAAAAATGTCATCTGTGGAAGCCGTGGCGCTGTAAAAAGCACGACCAATCATCTGAGCCGGCCCGGCTAAAATAACTGGATGGCCTACCTGCCTGTCAGCCTTCCATCTGTGCACAAACTTATCTCGTGCCCTCATTGGTCATGTGTGCGTTCGTGTGTGTTGGAGGAGGGGCTGTGTATTTTCAAATTCTAGCGCACTCGAGCTGGTCTCTCCAAAATTACCTACCCCACCTTTAAACTGTATGTAAATTATAAAATTAAGTCCAAATAATAAAAAATAAAAAATCAACCCTCCACACCAGATATACCTGAGCGCTCTGAGCTCTCTGAACGCTCCTCCTCCTCTTCCTCCTCCTCCTCTTCCTCCTCGTCCTCATCTATGCGTGGAGGCGGTCTGAATCTCTCCAGATCCAGCAGAGCGACATTGAGCCTCCGGGCGACCTCCGCTCTCTCCCTGGCCAGCTGCTCACACTGCAGCCCCAGATTCACCTGCACCTCCTCCAGCTCCGAGCGGGGAACACTCTGCCTCAGCTCCGCCTCCAGCTGCCCTAAACGCTCCTGGAGACGCCGGACCTGATCTCCATCTCCTCCTGCTCCTCCTTCTTTCCCCGATGCATTACTCTCTGCCAGGGCTGCCTCCAACTCGGCCACTTTGTCACGGAGGCACTTCACCGCTTCCCCCTCTTCTCCTTTGCCTTCTTTCCTCTTGGATAAAGCAGCACGGAGTTCCTCTACTTTCTCCGTCAGCTGTTTGATTTTGTCCCGGCTGCTCTGACCGCCTGCTTGGCCCTCTCTCTCGGCTAGCTCCTCCTCCAGCTCCGTCACCCTGGCCCTCAGCTGCTGCGCCTCCCCTCTCAGACCCTCCTCTGCAGACTCGCCTCCACCTGTTGCGGCGCTTCCCCCACACTCCACAGAAAGCACCCCAAGACGCATCTGCTCCTTCAGCTCCTCCAGCTCAGACTGAGAGGAGGCCAGCTGCTCCTTCAGAGCTCGCATCTTCTTCCTCAGAGCCTCCAAACTCTCTGCACCTCCTTCCTGAGACTCCTCATCACTGAAGACAAGACAACAATGAGCAGTATTACACGAACGCAGAAATGAAAACATGTCTAACTTAGCAAACCCACACTAGGGATTTTTACAAGTGCATATCATTTTGTAGATAATATGCGGAATTCATTGATTATAATATTTGTCAAATGTTGTCTTTATTTATTTATATAGCACATTTAAAAAAAACAACCTCAGTTTTACAAGTGAATATCATTTTGTTGATAACATCTGGGATTCATTGATTATTATTTAGTCTAATATAGTCTAGAAGATTTCAGAAAATAGTGAAAAATGCCTAAGAAACCTTGCTTTTATTTATTTGGTGAAAAGTCCTAAAACAAATGTATCAAAAATAAACAAATAAGGGCGAAATAAACACAATGTTTGGGCTTTTTTGCTTGATATACTACTCGCTAATGACCCAATGTATTACCAAGCTCATCATTTCAGCATTACATCACATGTATTCATCACATCAACACAATTCATCACACTTACCGCTCCTCCGTCACGCTGGAGGCCTCGTCTGAAGCCTGGGCCGCAGAGAGGCGCTCCTGCAGGACTTCAAACTCCTTCCTCAGGGTTTCGTACTGAACTATGGGGACAAAGTCTGTACTGGAGGTCTGCATGTCCGTGTCATCCTTCTCGAACATCTCCAGCATCTGTGCACAACACACAGAGGGAAATATAGTGAGGACTGAGGAGGGAGGCTGTCATACATTTTTAGAACAGACATTAATGCTCGGCTTTTAATGCAGTATGTGAGCACCATCGATTGTGGGCACTCACTACTGAAAAGAGTACTGCAGAGATTCAGTACTGTGCAGATTGAAACAACATTTTCAAAATCAATGCAGCACAAGCCCAGATACTTTTTATCCGATTAATCTTATCGGTCAAGCTCCAAAAACACTCGTTGCATTATCAGTGAGAAATAGTTGATATCATATTTAATTGTTTTTATATTAGTTTGAATTATTATACACAAGTCTTTACCTGATTTACTTGTTTAGTTTATTTAATTTGTCTTGGACATTTATCTATATATAAGAAAAATAATACATAGTTGTATAACTACGTGCTAAAACGTACTCCGCCTAGCACATTAACCTGCATGTGGGGAACAGAGCTGCCCTTTAGTATACTTAAGTCGGCATGAGTTGTGGAGTCTCAGCCTTTCATTAATTATTTGAATCACAGCAGGAGGTTTTTGTTCTAGTTTGCTCTTTCTTTGATTTCATATTACATCTCAGATTTCCCAATTTCCTGTCTGGCTCTTTTTTCACACAGCAGGGAAGAACTGAAGTTGTTGTCTGACATACTGTAGCTGCTTGTTGTACATTACAGTGGTGAATGAAGCACAGCAGAACAGAATACTCTAAACAAACTTAAGTGCTTTAACCAGCATGACCCAGTTAGTGACGAATGTCTACAAGAAAGCCCCCATGTCTGCATCTCATGCTGTCCTCTTCTATTTATATGTGTATGAACACTTACAGTGCAGCGTCATCAAATGCAAGCGGTCATGACTAATGTGTGAGTCAGCCTCTCCTGAGTAATCTCTTCATTATCAATGTATTAAGAGGTCTGGGAATGTGTCTGTCTGTCTGTCTGTCTGTCTGTCTGTCTGTCTGTCTGTCTGTCTGTCTGTCTGTCTGTCTGTCTGTCTGTCTGTCTGTCTGTCTGTCTGTCTGTCTGTCTGTCTGTCTGTCTGTCTGTCTGTCTGTCTGTCTGTCTGTCTGTCTGTCTGTCTGTCTGTCTGTCTGTGTGTGTCCTCACCTGCACTTTGAGAGTGAGTTCAGAGTTCTGTGAGGTAAGTTCCTCTATGTGTTTGTGCAGCTCGGCTACAGTTCCTGAGTCTCTGGGGACAGGGGAGGGGTCAGCCGAGTCTCCTTGAGAGGATTCTTCATCCTGAGCAGGGGAGGCTCTGGAGCGCTTGGAGAGCAGCTTCTCTAGTGGGAAAGTTAAAAAACGCAACAACAATTAATCTGTGTACTTCCTTGAATGAATAGATAAACACGTGGAATAGAAGGGACACATGTTTGGAAGCAAAGGCATGCTTTCTGTCAGGATTGAGAATGTACACACATACCTGGGAAGTCAAACATCTCATCCATGTCCTCAGAGTCACTCGCCCCGATACCATGGCCTCCCTTCAGCTCCTCAAGCAGCCGGTCTCTTTCCGCCTCTGCCTCCTCTAGACGCTGCTTTAGCTCAGACAACTACAGCGCACACACACACACACACACACACACACACACACACACACACACACACACACACACACACACACACACACACACACACACACACACACACACACACACACACACACACACACACACACACACACACACACACACACACACACACACACACACACACACACACACACACACACACACACACACACACACACACACACACACACACACACACATAAAAGTGATGGTAAAAAACACATTGATAACAGTGCATTATGGTGGACTCTAAAAAAACCTACATCTACTGTATAACCTGCACCACATGTACCTTGTTTTAACTTGTACTTGCATTTGCACAGAGATCTAATGAGGTATTGATTTACATAAAAGCATTAATCATTTTGAGGAGCTCTAAATAAGAAGGGGTGCAGCACCTCTTCCAAGGCAGAGAGGGCGCTCTGGTGCTGCTGCTCCAAGGCTTTGATCTTCTGGAGCAGGCGGCCTCGCTCCTGACGCAGCCGTCGAATCTCCTCAAACACCTCCTCGTCCTCCGCCTTAGTCAGACAAGCACAACAAATATGTTCATGTCTATCTTTCATGTAATATAAAAAGCAACTTTAATGAAAATGCAAGATTGACAGTGCTAACCTGCATGGCTGATTGTGTCTCTGGAGGCTGGGGAGCGGGAGAGAGAGACTGGGGATCAGGAGGAGCAGGATTCCTGGGGTGTGGAGAACGTGGCATCCCCTTGATCTTAGAGATGAGGAAACAGAGTCAAATGTATCGTTTTTAAGTCATCAAATTACACATTATAGTCTTGAGTTAATATCTCGAGAAGCAATGTTGTTCTACACACTGGGTTGTTGTAGAATAAGCGTAAATATGGACCACTTTTATCTTGTGTCTCACATAGTAGCATTAGTAGATATTTCTTCTTTCTTTTTTTAAAGGTTGCGAATGTATGTTATTCTTTGCTTAACGTAAACTCCCCTAAATCAAACCAGATAAGTGAATAAAGGTTGAATGAGTGAATATTTAGATGAATCCACTTTAAACACACACATATATATATATTCTATTTTTTTATATTGTATTTCTATTTCACCCGCTCCCGAGACCACATCACTCCCATCCTCCAGAACCTCCACTGGCTCCCCATCCGTCAAAATATCCACTTCAAAGTCCTCCTCATTACTTACAAAGCCCTCAACAACCAGGCCCCCCCTACCTCACAGACCTGCTGCACCACCACACCCCTTCCTGCTGCCTCCGCTCATCAGAAGCCAACCTCCTATCCATCCCCACCCGCACCAATCACCGGACCTGGGGGGACAGAGCCTTCTCCGTCGCTGCCCCCTCCTTCTGGAACTCACTCCCACAACCCATCAGAGACTGCACCGACCTCACCACCTTCAAAAAACTCACAAATCTCACCTCTTCAATCTGGCTTTTCATGTGTGATTGTTTTTGTATTATTTGACTTTAACTATATATTTATTTGTTGTTCCTTTCTTCTCTTTTCTTTTCTCTTCACTATTATCTGTAAAGCGTCTTTGAGCACCTGTAAAAGCGCTAACAAATTAAATCTATTTTTATTATTATTATTATTATTATATTCTTTTAATGTTTAATGCTATTTTATTTCCTAAATATTTTTGGAATGTTTATTTCTTGTGTCTTAATTTCTCTTATGTACATTGTTTTGTGTTTTTTATGCTGCTGCAACGCAAACATTTCCCAAATTGGGATCAATACTAAATACCTATCTATCTATCTATCTATCCATCTATCCATCTATCTATCTATCTATCCATCCATCCATCTATCTATCCACCTACCTACCTATCTATCTATCTACCTACCTACCTACCTACCTACCTACCTACCTATCCATCCATCCATCCATCCATCCATCCATCCATCCACCTACCTACCTACCTACCTACCCATCTATCTATCTATCTATCTACCTACCTACCTACCTACCTACCTACCCACCCATCTATCTATATGCAAACATGCAGAAAGGCTTTGCTTTTAGGGGAAAGAGTGTTTTCCATCGACCACAATTGTTTCTCATGTACCTGCAAAGGAGAGCGCGGCGGTGGAGGAGCTTTCCGTTTGCGGGGGGTCGTGCCCCCTTGCACTGATGAGGCGCCTGAGGGGATTTGAGGGGGCTGCGTGGGGGTTTGAGGGTGATCACAAAACAAGCAGAGGTCAAGCTCAACATAAAAATGGAAAATAGGGGAAACTGAGATAACACGAAGAGTCAGCAACAAAGTGGAATGAAGGCCAACGAAAAGAAAGCGGCACACACAAAAACAATGACCTCATATTGGAAAACATGCACAATGTGAACGGCCAAAGTGAGCCATGATCTCATTTGATGGAGGGAGCGATCCAACACACAGCTATGCAACATTACCTCCTCGCCCTCAGGAGCTACGTGTGCAGAGGGAAAAAAGACACATAGCAAGACACTTTATAATGTGATGAGGTCCAGCACACAGCTACAGGCACAAGTCCAAAAGTTCCTGTCACTTCTCAACATGTAGTTTATATCAAGACCACCATCTCATAGTAAATCCACCAAAATCTCCAGTTATAGGATAAAAGATAATGTGGTCAGGCATCATATGCACACCAAGATCTCTCCATCTGCTCTTCAAACCACACATCTGCTTTCCATATAGCAGCAATGTGTTTGTTGAGGGATAAAAGTGGAGCAAGCCTTTCGTCTTATTTTTCTTTTTTCAAACCCCACTTGACAATCACACCCAACTCATTTCCTGATCCAACTCCTTCTATTCCAGTTGTTTCCTCTGGGAGCAGAGACACAGCCAGGACCCAGAGCAGCACGGACACAAACAGAAGCCACACACTGATGATCTGTTAGATGTTAGGACCATGTGTTTCATATGATGCTGCCACGTCATATTAAAAAAGCTGCTGTCATAAGCAGATTCATTATTTCTGCCTAGTTTTAACACCCAATACTTTTTAACCACTAAGGATCTTTTAATCAAAGGAAGTGGAGTGGTTTGTTTGGTTGTGTATTGGTGTAGGTTCACCGGAGTCTTCACCACTATTGCCATCACTGCAGTCAGTTCGGAGTTATTGTTCTATCATTATTCATCCTCAGGAGGTTTTTACAACAGAAAAGTCCTTCCTTTTCAAAACATTAGACTTGGAAATTTAAACTGGTAAGAAGACCAAATAGTTATGTCGTTTTAGTTTGGTTGAAACAATAGGTTCTGGTAAGCGGCCACCAATGCTTGCTGAGCTTTTATCTCCACCAACAAAAGATCCAGATGTCTTATGACTAAAATACTTCATCAGGTTAAAAATATAAAGTGTCAAAATAAAAGGGAATTGAAAAATAGTGGCTTCAAACTGGAGAAAAAGTCAATTTATGACGTATTCTGACAGACATCCCCAATGCTTATACATGTGCAAAGTGGATACACCGCCATATAACATAAATCTAGTTGTTTCTTTTTCATTTCAATATGGAACCGTTACCTCTTTTACCTTTCACAGGACTAAGCTTGCTTGATTTGCGAGAACACAATACAAAAGTGAATTGTAAAAACATCTTTGTGTGATCTGCAATCACCTCTCTCTCTAAAAACCAGCATTGAGGTCTTTTTACCTGGAGGTACACCGTTCTGCAACATCTCTATGATGAGTTGGTTGCCCGTGGTTATGCTGTAGTCGATGGCATTGTGTCCGAGGGCGTCCTCCAGCTGTGTGTTGGCCCCGCCTCTCAGCAGAGCTTCTACTGTCTCTATGCTGTCACTCTCACACGCCAGCATCAAGGCAGACCTGCAATGCCAACAAACATCATAAGAATCATCAGTTTCAGACCGGCAGTAATATATCAGTCATTGGAAAGATACATTATGCTTAAACCTACACAACTCTTTTTATTTGATCAAGGATTCCAGAGATACTAATCTTGTTGTGTGAATGGAATGAGAAGGCATTGGGTTTTGATGAAAAGATGCAGCCTTTAAAAAGCCTCTAATCATCCTCTACAAAGCCAGACTGAGAGCTGTCCCTGCTGGAGGTCCTGACCTGCATCCCCCCAAATCTACTCCACATACTGGAGTCTTTCTACAAGAATCCTTCCTGTATCCTGACCCAGATAACCCCACTGCTGTGAGAATAATCCTGCAGAGGTTTTTTTGGTTTTAGCTTAAAAGTCTGTGCAGTGCTCCAGTTTGCCTCAGCAGGACACACACTGTCAGACACTGCCTGTCCTTCCATCTGTCAGAAGCTTCAGCTGGGGTGCCACAGAGAAGAGGAGAATTATTTAAAGTCCAGCACCTTCCCTGGTTGTCCTGAATGTTGGCATTGGCACCTCGACCCAACAGAAAGACACACAGCTCCACTCGGCTCATCTGAGCTGCCAAGATCAGAGGGGTTTCCCCGTCCTGACAGAAAGACAACACCAACTTATTTAAACACTATGAAGTGACATCACATATATTTGATAATGGCAATGTATTAACTTAAAGAAAGAGTAAACAATGGATTTTCATTTACTTATTTATCTCGCATTACAGTTCAAAACAAAACAATGCAAGCCAACATATATATATATTGTTAAAACAAAGCTCTTCATCCTACCCCATCCTGGACATCCAGACTGGCTTTAAAATCCCACAGTGTCTCAGAGCAGGACAAGCAACCACTGACCGCTGCAGGAAATAATCAGCATTATGATGAATACCAAAGGTTTACATACAGTATAGCATGTACTGTACTCACATCATGTAATCTTGTTAAAAGCTTTGTGTTAAAGGGGACCTATCATGCAAAATGCACTTTTGTACTTCTTTTATACATGAATATGTGTCCCCGGTGTTCCAGGGAACTCACCAAGTGTCAGAAAACACAACCCTCTCTATTTTCCTCCATACCCAAATCTCTTAAAAAGGGGCTGCAACGGATCTGATACAGACTGATCCAGATTTGAACACTTCTGTGACGTCACAGAAGTGGCGCTACGGCTATTGGGCCAACTCCACCAATCAGGAGGAGACAGCCACGGACATTGCCGTTGGAAAGCGCTGGAGACGCTGTAGTACATATGCCAGGCCTGTAGATGGTGCTGTTCTCACAGAATCAGTGTTAAATTGAGCGAAATGGGGAATGGCTAAAATGCATGATCTGTTTGATATTTTGAAAAATAAAAAGTATAAATATGCCTTATATAGGTATGGTCCTACACTATATTATTCAAATATAGCATCATAGGTCCACTTTAAGAATACTTTCAAATGTGTGATTGGATCCAAGAGAAGTAATTGTTGTATGCAAAGTGAATTGTGTGCCCAAACTGATGTCCCATTGTAGTTCTGTAACGGTTACCTGCATGATGAAGCGGCGTCCTACCAATGATGTCGGTGCAATCTACTGATAATCTCTCCTGTCAGAAGAAATAACAGTAAAAATCCTGCTTGCATTATTCCATTTATATTTTAATAGTATATGTTAGCTTTGCTGTCATAGTGTGATTTACCTGTAGGAGCCTCTTTAAACACTCTGATTGGCCGTGTTTGGCGGCCAGGTGAAGGGCGCTGAAGCCTGCAGTCAGTAATAAAACAGACATTTATAAAAAATCCACAACAAGTGTGATTCAACAGCCTTGGCTTGGGATATAAACATTTATATTTGATAGTAAAATACCGTACCAGCGCCATCAGTGATGTTGACGTCTGCTCCGTGAGCGATGATGACCTCCAGACAGTCCAGCCGGCCGCGGGAAGCAGAGAGGTGGAACCTGCAGGAGGACAAACAGTCTGTCGGTGGGGCTAAGAGATGAACATGGGAATCCATTAAAAATGTCTGCACTCACTTTCAAGAGAAAGTAGGCAGTAGAAGTTTATCGTTTACGAAAAAAGGATCAATGACAGAAAGATAAATAAGCAGATTAGCGGGATTCCCAGTGGCAGGTAAATCCAGGAGAATATACTTTGCTGGTGCACAGGAAATGATGTGTTAGGAGCAACAATAGCAGATATTAGTGTAAAATCTGGAATATCTGTAACAAACTCCCGAAACCTGCAGGTCCGCTGCAACTCTTACTACTTTTAAATCCAGGCTGAAGACTTTTCTTTTTGCCGCTGCTTTTAATTGAAACGGTTGTGGTTGTGTTTCGTTTTTGGTTGATGAGCATTTGGGGCTGGTAACCGATCAGTGTCTGGGGACTTTGTCCTGGCTGGTTTTCTCTGTGTATGCTGAAGCGTAGACAGCTCATGTTCGGGGAAACCTTAAAGAAAGGCATCAGTAAAGTGGAACTTCTGTGTGAACTATTCAAATCTTAGACTGCACTGTAACTTTTTATTCAGGATTTTTTTCTTTTAATGTTTCTTTTATTATCTTTTCTTTTTAATGACTGTTTTTAAATGCCTTTGTCTGAATGTCTTTCATTTTTGTAAAGCACCTTGAATTGCCTTGTGTTGAAAGGTGCTATATAAATAAACTTGCCATGCCTTAAAATAACTACAACACTAATGAGTAAAATAAGCTTTTTATTAACTGCAATTCCTCCTAATGAATGAATTCCTCGCCGTTGGGGTTACATATCCAGCTAGCTTGCAAGGTAACCTCACTTAGGCCGACATGGAGGACGAAAACTTAAAATCAGGATGAGGATGGATGACCAGCCATTTGCAAAATATTTTGTCCGAATTTTTAAACGAGAGTCAAACCTTACAGGAAAAGTCTAGGCTGTTTTGATTTTGGTACGCTCTCTAAAGTACACACTTATCCAATTTTTATATTGCTTATATATAGGTCAAGCTGGTATGAGGAACCTTACATTTTCCATTTTAAATTAACAGACTTTAATGGCTTCTGTGATTCATATAAATAAAGGAATTCATCAAATGTGATGAAGTACAGTATGGTTATTTTAAAACAATTTTAGATTAAATATACATAATTAATTTATTATTGTGACACACACCGCGATGTAAAGTAACATATCCCTGGATTTAAGATTTCAGCCATATTGCCCACTCCTACTTCCTTTGAGTGACTAAGACAGGTAAACATAAGGAGCCAAACTTACGCTGACTTGCCCTCGCCGTCCAGCTTCGTGGGACAGAGGCCTTTTTTGACGATGAGAGCGGAGACTTTGTCGGGCTCGTTCTGCTCCACAGCCTGCAGGAGCCTCTCATCACTCTTACTCCAGTCCTGGCTCTGAGGGGGGGCAAACCGCAGAAAGGTCACCACCCCGAACTGCCCCGAGAGAAACTGATACCACACTGCATATCTCATATAACAGACAAACAATACATGACTGGACAGCTGAAATACATATTATGCAATCGGACAGATGACTGTGTCAAAACAGAACGTTATAATCAACCATTTTTAAGTCAGAATTATTATAATAAAGAGGAATATTCACTTTGTTTATCTTGTGTTTAGTGGATAGAGAGAAGAGATACATACTGTAAGTGCCAGCAGGCTGAAACAAGGACATAGCCGCTTCATGAGGCTAAAAACAGGCTGCTGAGGATCCATACTGCTAGCAGGGCTTCACACACACAACTAAATAAAGCTACAGAGTAACAAGCTACCGCTGTGTGTCCTTCGTGACAATACACACCGTCGCTTGACTACAGAACAAAATTCTACAACAGATTCATAACTTTCTCCCTTATACCCTTCGGAGGTCACAGCAACATCATACCAGAGCTCTACATACTGGATCATTTAACCCAAATCGCACCTTCAATGAAGTGAAATAGCCTGCCACACAAAAACTCATTTCATCACACACACACAGTATCCGAGCTGTCCTCACAACAATTCCTGTGCAGTGTTCCCTATCCGCATCCAAAACGCTGCTCCATCATCCTGCCTCGGCTGCTAGCGGTGACATAGCCGGTCTGTCTTCTCTCACACTGCCACCTCCTTCCTTTCCTCACTGTCCTCCTTTCTCTAAGCTAATCATTTCTCTGCAGACTCCGTAGCAGGCGTCCTCCTTTTCGCTCCATTAGTTTTCTTTTTTGTCAGGTCCTGCTCGGTACCCCCAGGGCAGCGACATACTGTAGATCTGTTTCTCTGCAGCTGGGCCTGTGTGATGTGAGGACTCAGCAGAAAGGGGAGAAACAGGCTGGCTCAATTCTGCTTGTTTGGATGGTTAATTACCGGGGCCGAGGGGACATGAATTGGCACACAAACAAACTGAAATAAAGTTTGTTTCTGGCTGTGGGAAGGCTTATGCATCAATCTATCTTATCTGTGCATCACTCAGTTGGACTACAATAATAATATAGGACACATCATTACTGAGTGGCTGTGTATTTGTCATAAGAACATCTTGGATCTGTAAGAAATGCTGTGTTTATTCATTTGCAAAAAACAAATGACTTGAAGAATTGAATTATCTTTGCTGCTGCACAACAAATGATATATTTCAGTTTACCCGGAGCAGCAATAGCAGGCCTTAAAGTAAATTAGCTGCAACACTAATGAGTCAAATGAAAGGAATTAAGAAACCAGATGCAATTAGCTTAATAAATGAATAATTTCTGGTGATGTACATTACATTTCATTTAGCTGATGCTTTTGCACAAAGCGGCTTACATATACTTTGATACCGCAGACACACCTATGGGAGCAATTTGAGGTTCTATAAACTACTCAAGGAAACTGCCACAATGATTAGAGGTAAACATTACAGTGCCTAACTTACGCTAATTTGCCTTGGGCTTTTAAAGCATCTGTATAATGACTGTATTGGGCTGTCATGTCCTTACTTAGATAATGATGAATGTACCTTAGTATATTCTTTATAATATACCTAAAGTATCCTTTGTTCTGGGCTCACTTGCTTAGACAACTTGCTTGACTGAGTTTGTATCTGCAGATGTTTGGATTAAACTTTCAGACAGACCAGTTTGAACTATTAACTTGATGCTTTACAATACTGAAAGTGCATCCATACTACCCCTCCAAGGGATCATCCTTGTCACCATTGATGTGGTTATCACTTACACTAAGACTCAGTGTCCGTCGCCCAAGGAGAAATTCAACCTAACAGGCTGTTAATGTGCTAAAAGCATCTTCAGGGACTAGATGCTCAGACCACATTGTAGAACCAGTGTCCTCTACCGATGCCTTTGTGCTGTGAGGTTGCAAGTCTTTCTGACCCCAGTATGTTAACCTGCAATAAGAACATGGCTACGGAGCAGGCAAAAAAGTAAAATCTTAAAAGAGCAGTATTTGGAAACCAGGTTAAATCCCAAAGCCATTTGGAGTAGCAGAGGTATGACAGCAGGAAGGTGGGGATTCTTTGCATGCACACGTGTGTGTGTGTGTGTGTGTGTGTGTGTGTGTGTGTGTGTGTGTGTGTGTGTGTGTGTGTGTGTGTGTGTGTGTGTGTGTGTGTGTGTGTGTGTGTGTGTGTGTGTGTGTGTGTGTGTGTGTGTGCACGCATGTGAATAATTGAATGCTACCTGAGATCTCTGGTTATAACAGCCCTGCTCTCCTGCTGCTGCTCAGTGACACTGAATCCCGGGGCCCCCCATACACACTCACACACACTCACCCGCAAACACAAGGAACAACCTGGGATCTATATAAATGACTACCCAATCCTGAGCAGGTGGACACTGTAATATTAGGTTAAAACACAGCTTGTTGTGGTTTATATATGTAAATAGCTTGTAGCAAACAGGTGTACTACTTTTAACTGTAAAGTTCCACATGCCCACAGATGGCTCTTACCTCAGTCTTTTTAAACTTTGCCTTCAGACTCTTCATAGTGGTTTGATGGCCTCTGTCTCAACAGGAACACTGCAATGGAAAAAGTAGATTACAAAGTTAAGCGCCATCATAGATTACAGCGTATCAGTGTATATAACTAACCATCAGTGGTGGAAGAAGTGTTCAGATTCTTTAGTAAGTAAAAGTAGCAATACATTGATGATTAAATACTCTGTTGCAAGTACAAGTCCTGCAATCTTACTTTAGTAAAAGAACAGAAGTATTATCAGCAAAACTAACTTAAAGTATAAAAAGTAAAAGGTAGTAATTCTGCAGAAAAATGGCCTCCATGTGCATTTATTATTATTATATATGACATTTGTACATAATATGATAATATTGTTGCATCAAGTAGCCTTTTACTCTTATACATAAAGTTGTGATACAACAAATTATTGGCTTTTTGTTATAGGATGATTCTACTTTTTTTGGACCTTAAACAGTGAGTCCATTAGTTTATTGGTTTGAGATGCATTATGTTAAAGGTTCTGAAAGGTAGTTAATATATTAAACAGATGTAGTGGAGTAAAAGTTGTGCAGTAGAAGTAAGAAGTAGCATTAAATGAAAATACTCAGGTAAAGTACCACACTTGAGTACGTGTACTGAGTTACTTTCCAACTCTGCCAACCACGACAGACTCAGTAATAGAGAGTGGTAGGCCACCTGCAACATGTGGGTGCACCAACATATTTATCAATACATAGGAACATCAACACAACATGGCGTCAACACACGTGTATTTAAACGGACCTGCAGAAACAGCCTACCTGAGGAGGACAGTCCGGCTCCAGGTGAGTCAGGGTTTCCTCTGCCCCATCAGCGGAATACACAGTAAAAACACAGGAGGCTCACTGCTGTCTGGCGTACAACGTACGTACAGCAGGAAATAACCCGCCCCTATCGTAAATCAACCAATCAGCAATGCGCAAAACGCCGGATCAACGTTCGATTGGCGATGATGAATGGGTGAAGGACGTGGAGCATATTTTATGTTTTATTTGTTTAAAGTGCAGTGCTGTTATTTTGTGTTTAACAGGCTGCTGCTGTCCAATGTAAATTAGCATCCAGTCATGTAGCTAGCAACTTGTGTCAGTTCATGGAGCTCACTCTTCAACACCGAGGGGTTCTGGGAAAGTTGTTAGCCAATCACTGGAACGTTAAAGTGAATGTAACCAATGGCAACACTGGAGGAGCTGAATCCGGAAATAGATACTTTTGTACTGTAAGAGAGAGGTGAGTGAAAACAAATAATAAATAGTTAATTACGGGCTAATTTAAATGTTATTCGACTATTTTAAGGTTTAATACGCTTTCATAATTTATTAGTTAGATATTTTACTGAAGTCTGGTCGTTAAAGGCTCCTTTTTACCTCAATGTATCTACGCTCCTCAGTTTTAGGTTAGCCTAGCGTTACTAAATAATAATAATACATTTATTTATATAGTACTTTCATGCAAGATGCAGCCCAAAATGCTTTATATAGCAAGATGAGATACAAAATAATATAACAATGAGTACAAAATAAAGAGTGAGAAATACAATATAATAATAGAAATAATATAATTAATTAATTAATAATAATATTTAAAAAAACAAATTATAAAAGCAAAACAGAAAGAGTTAGAGATCACAAAATAATAAAACATGTGATACACTAGAATTACCCCAAATTAAAAAGATAGGGCTTTTATTTACTTTTTAAAATTCAAAAGGAGTTTGCTGTTCTAATACCTAATGTAGGCTATATTTAATTTGAACAAACTTTTAATTAAAATTAGTCTTCCTTCTGTTGTTGTAAACAAATATAATGGGTGCTTGCAATACACATGAACCACCAAATGAGGGCAGTACATGCACATCAGAGGAAACTAGAAATTAATACAGCACTACAAGCCTATCAAAAACCTATTTTCCAGCCCATAAATTCAACCGAGAGACTCATTAAAATCAAATGCATGACTTTGAAAGATACATGTGTTGATGTGTGTCAGGTTTTTCGTGAATCTGATGCCGTACATCATTTCTGTTTGCCTCTCATATTAATGAATGATGCTGTTCAGCTGCAAGAGAACTGAAAGCGTGAAGTTTGAGACAATGTCACATCCATATTTAGTCCTTTTTAATGAGGAAGTCTTATTAATTCTCTGAAATAATTATCTGCGCCTTGTTGCTTCTGTTTGATTCAATTAAATCTGTGCCTCCTATATGCAACAGTGCTTCTGCATGAAAAACAATGACTGTACACCTGTCTGTCTGCCTGTTTGTGATTATCCCTCACTGTGAGAGATCCTGATTTTCCATTTCTGTTTCCCTCTCCCCTGCGCTCTCCATGTGTCTTCCTCTTGCTGTCTGACAGCGCGCCTGTCTCTGTTTTTCCCTCTCTTGCACAGATTCAATGTAGCCTCTTCTGTTCTGGCTCACACCACAGCCTGGATGGGGACGCAAATTAAATGTCTGGGGGGGGGGGAGTTAGAGGTGGTGTTAAGACTAAGCGGATTGTGCTGATGAAAAACAGGAATGCAAAGCTGAGGGGAGGGAAGACAAAGAACATTGCTACATTGCTGGTACATTCAAAGATATGACGAGAGATAAAAATGCCAAAGAATGGCAGATAATAAAGGGCAGGGGGGAGGAAGAAAGATACAGGAACGATACTGAGTCCCTGAAGAGCCAAAAGATGCATTTCTGTAACATCTGAAGAAAAACTTGTGGGAAGAAGTTATTATCTTATGGGATCTTGTGTTCTGTTGTGCCAACAAGATCTGACTTGATCTCTGGATCTCATTCCCAGAAGATAAGACCTGTATCACAACGTATTGATCTTGTTCCCACAGGAATATAGGATCACACTTTGGGTCTTGTTCCCTCGAGGTAATGTTGTCTAACAATCTTGATCTGCTAACGCATAAAACACATATGTGTAGTGCATGGAGAAGAAGACATAAAACAGATATAGGAATCTGGGGGAGAACTTATTTTCCACTGTAACACTTTTGACAGGCCTTTGTGTCGGATGATGTCATGTAATCGATCCTGTCTTCACGTTTACAGCCTCACTGCTATAACTGATTTAAACTGGACTGCAGGGACCTTCAAGATGTTTGCAATCACACACCCTTCCCTCTGGCTCAGATTGGGACTTGTTCCTGATCCCCATGACCCTCCTTCAGGTCTGAAGCCGGTGCTTGATGATCACTGGAGCAGGCGGAGGAGGAAGATGGGATAATGTGGATGGTGATTGTGATGGGGGGGGGGGGCTTCTTCAGCTGGATGACCTCATCCAGTCTCCCCGCCCCTGGGAAAAAGTGAGCTCATGAGTGTCGTAAAGAAAGAGGCATTTACGGTCTTTTAACAGACTTAGATGGCCTTACTCACTGTAGCACACAATCCAATTTACCCGCCTGGACCTGGGATAATGGAACATCTGTGAAAGGATGAAACAAAAGCCATGAACACTCAACAAAATGCCTTATTTTTCTATCAGATTGGACAGGCCTCAGTGGTTTTGTCATCTTGTTTTTGGTGTCCTAGATAATGAGGGGATTTTCTTACATTCCCAAACCTTTTTAGAGGAAGCATATAACCGTTTTGTAAACTATACAATAGAGGATAAGGGCCACATGAGACTTTGTTTTTGGGGGGATGTGACCAAAAGTTTAAAAAAAAATCTCTGAATTCTGACTTTTTTTCTCAGAATCCTCACTCTTATCTCAACATCTCACATTAGTTTTCACATGTGTCCCCAATCCTCTTCCGTAGTTAACACTTCAGGGCTTTTGTAGACTTTCCTTGTTTTGGGAAAAAAGTGCAAAAATCATTACAAATCCCTTCAGTCAAGCTAAAACAAGAAAATACTCCAGTGATGTCACTCGATAAATAATTCAAATGCTTGGAGAACATTCGTGCGAGCTGCTTTCTTTCCTGCTCAGTTTTGTTCGTTGGTTTTCCCCATGCATTTGTAGTGAAAATGAAAGGAGACGCATCTCTTGTTGCAGTCGATGTGCAGATATTTCAATGAATGAACGGTCGGCTGACTGCTAAAGGGAATAGGAGGATATTCCTTTGGGAATGAAGCGCCTCCCCTTTAATCGCTCGGCTGAGTTTGTCTCGGAGCTGTAGTCGCTCTCTGCACTCGCACATTTGCCGTCAAGAACTCAGCACCTGATTTCAGAGCTCTTGTTTTTGTCAATGAAAGCTGCTGTTTTTCCCCTTTTCTTGTGTTTTTGTGGAATATAAAGCGCCTGGAGTGGAGGGTTTTATCGCTTCTTTGTGCCGTTTTATTATCACCGTCATGAAGAAACGTGGAATAAAGCGTTCAAAGTGGCTGAAGGACTGAAGGCTTGGTAAGTGAGTGCGCTCTACTACTCCCTGCGATTTAAATCCACTGTTTTGGTGACTGATTTGACTTTAAGTTTAGGAAAAAACATCTTATTTCCTGGACAAAGCTTCCCAAATAAGCCTGTTCCAAAAGTAAACATGTTAAGTTAATGTTGGTTAAAAATCCAAACATTTCAATCCATTTCAATTTATTTTAATTCCTCATAGTTTAGTATAGATATTCTCATACAGTCATTGTGTTCCCCCCCTTTTTCAATCAGCGTGTTAACGTTGGATTTTATTGCAGGGGTGTGAAATGTGATTGCATCCTTTGGGCAAAGTCCAGATGCCAGACGTTATTGCCCCCTGCATAAAATAAAAGGAGTGTGTAAAGCCCAGCTGTTGGTGTAGTTTAATGTCAAATGAAAGCATGTAAACGTGGGGGCTCGGTGATCAGGAGGAAGTTGTCCATAATTATTATACAAGGATCAGGACCTGTGGATTAATTTTGTTCTTGGTTGGATGTGTTTATCTCTCTTTTATTTTGTCCAATCCATAACTGCAACAGAAATGGGGTCAAGCGTTAACCTGCATGTCCCTGTTTGCCCCTGCAGCCTCCTGCTCTCACTCCTCCACGCACCAGCCCGTCTGGACGCTGCGATGGCCAAGTGGCTGAAAGACTACCTGAGCTTTGGCAGCAGGAAGGTTCCTCCACAGCCGCCCACACCAGACTACACAGAGAGCGAGATCCTCAAGGCGTACCGGCTCCAGAGGGACATGGACTTCGAGGATCCCTACGAGGACTCGGAAAGCAGATCCAGGGGTGAATCTGGGACTTCTGACCCCGCCACACCGGTGTACGGCTCTCCCATGAAGTCCTCCACCGTGGACGTGAAATCCCCCAAACACAGACTGATCAAAGTGGACTCTCAGGAGCTGGGCCGCACAAAGATCCTCCTCAGTGCCGTGTCTTTAGACGACCAGCAAGAGCCTGTAAGAGCCTCACTTTCTTTCTCAGCATGTGTTCGTACACTGAAAAAACTTGACTTTAATTAAATGTATCATGTCAATATAACTGTAAGAGGTTAGTTGAAAGCAATACTATTATGTTGAACCTTATATTTTCTACCTATACTTGATAGTATTGCTTTCAACTAACCGAATACAGTTATGTGAGATCTGTTGACATTAATTCAAGTCAACCTTTCAGTGTTTTCAATATAGATGTTTAAAGCAAAAAGCTGATCATAACACAAATGTATTCCTTATTTGGAATCGGAGAGAATTGGATGGATGAAGGGAATGCAAGAACGTCGTGGAGGATGAAAAACACTCTTCATCTAATCCCCTTTCCATCACCGTGACAGCCTATTGATTAGACTCCATAAGCAAGTGACTAGTAATGTGCGTCTGAAATATGCATTGTTTACATAAATCACATTACATCCCATGCGCCGCATAAATCCGCTCCCGTGGATGGAAGAAAGAATTATTGATGGCTGGAGCGGACCATTGAGTAGGAGAGGGTCACAGTCCCGGGAGTTTATGTCCTTCCATAAATAATAAATGGGGTTTAGTTTTTCAAGCTGAGAGAGACCCCCGCTTGAGCACATGTTAGTGGCCATATACAGTCACCACGTGGAGATATGCCAAGGGCCACAGGGGGGGTATAATTTATAGCTGTATGTGTCATCACTGCAGTGCTTTCCCTGCTGTGTACTGTGCATGTTGTGCTGTAGAGAGCATACACAGATACTGCACAGACAAAAAAAAAGCAAACAGATGTTGAGTCTGAGCAACTGGAGCGGAAGCAAAGGCTTCACAAGGAAATGGTCTTCACATCAATTCAGCTCACATATGCTGAGTAAGTTAAGGAGTATTTCAGGGATTTCATCGCTGCAGTTAAATCCATGACTCCGCTCATGGAAAATGCTACAAGTGCGTAAGTCCCGAAGTGGATTGGAGTAATAGTCTTAACTCAAGTCGATAGCTTCCCCCCTTCTACTCCCTTCTGCTCTCATTTATTTCCCAGGGTCTCTGGGAACATCCGCACTCTAATTAAAATTGCAGATTCCTGTGCATCGATAACCTGTTGTACAATCAACAGGGGATTAGAATGTCATTTTGTCAGGGCGTGCGCATGTTCAGCTGGAAATGTTGGGAAGTGAGCCTTGCAACAGTGACTCCCTTTGTCACAGAGTGAGACAGGGATGAATGTGTATGTGCTTGTGTACATGTATTTGTGTGTGTTTGTTTGTGAACATATGGCTGCCTTTGTTGCTGTCAGGGTGCCAGATGACCGCTGTTTTCCTCCTGTGCTTGCATGAAGGAACAAATGCTCCCAACCAGCCAACCAGATCTATCTATTACTCCCTGTGTTCTCTTCCCAAAGCCAAAAAATGCCTCATCTACAGACAGGACTGTTTCTGGCTGCATTAAATAAAGCGGAAATATAGCAACAAACATCAAATATTATCCCTTCTTTAAGTGTTTTAAGAGGGAACTGTGTTGTGCAGCGACTAGGTATACAGTTTGCTTGTGTGATTTTGCACCCTAAAGATGCAAATGAGTATCTTGATGATTCTCAAAAAGCGTTTCGTCTGTAACCAAACATATAGTTAAGGTGCCATTCAGCGAGGATGTGATTGCTTGTTTGGAGTGTTGCACTGCTCTCTCTTTGTTGGGTCTTGATGAGCTATTGTGTTCCTTTCTAGCATTTACATGTAATGCAGAGAGCAAACTCCTAATTATAAGAAAATATTCGGATTCCTACGACGCTTTTATTCAAGTGTGTCAATCAAAAGTGTGATTAACGATTCGCAGCTTTTACAGAATGCTGATATGAAATCGTCAAAGCCTATAATTACAATGTTGTGCCTGCAAGAAAGAACCTTTCAGATATTTCTGTTCATTTTATAACATAAAAAACACTGGAGACATTTTTCTCCAACAAGGACAAGTTAATGATCTGTAACCAAACCCATTTACCCTCATCACTAAGAGTGTGTGTTTTGTCCTTCAGGTGGTGCCGTCTGCTCCGCTGGCAAGAGACACGGATTACTCGGACCCGTTCGATGTTCACATGAGCCACAGGTCAGAGCCGGACCTCAGAACCGTTCCCTGCGAGAACAACGGCTACATGGAGCCGTACGAGGCTCAGAGGGTCATCACAGGTCAGTGGATTCCTCAGTCACTATCTTATCAGTCTTATAATGATTCAGTGAGTTCTTGTTTTTTCATACAGGAAAAAGCTTATTTGGCAAATATACAGACAGGAGGAAGAAGAAGGTGAGGCTTTAACTTTCCTCAGCTGAAGCTCTGAGTGGCTCATAAAATCTGCTCGGTAATACTAAAAAGAACATATGTAAGGAGGGGAAAAGAAACAATGCCAGGTAGACAAACAATTTAATTCCGTTTCCTTTACTGCTTCCCCTAGTTTTATCTCTGATAGTTAGCTCCATAATTGCATTAATAATACGAGATTAAGTTCTTACCTCCCAGTCTGTTGTTATATTGCATTTCAGGTGCACAAACTCATAACAAAATATGGATCTGTGGCACATGTAATAATATCAACATTGATCTGATAATCTGTATTTGATGACCGGTCAGATCTTTATCTCTCCACCTTTTTCTTTATATTCAATTATTTCTGCCTTAACAGAATAATGCATTCTTATTTCCACATGTTCTTATTTCTAAAAAACAACTTGTATTTAGTGCAGTATTGCTCTTTAAATCTATGTTATTGACTCCACTTGTGAATGCACAGTTCTTCTCTGCTGTGTTAACCTGTCCACTCCACTGCGTTTGTCTATCGTTGGCTTCCCGTCAGACACGTCTCTCCGGTCTCTCCCTTGTGATTGTCTCCCACATCCTCTAGCTCACATCTATCGGTTTCCATTTGTCTCTCAGCCTATAACATCTCTGTCTGCCCCTTTCCCCCCCCCCCCCCGCAAGCTCCCTGCTCTGTCCCAGTCATTTAGTGTAAAAGCCCCCCCCCCCCCTCCTCTTTCTCCATCTCTCTTCATCTGGAGGGCTCTCCGCCGCCCCGAGGGGAGTCTGGCTCTCTCTATAATCGTTCCCATTTCCTAAAATCTATGTCCTGTCCTCTCTCAGTTGGCCCTTTCGTTGTCTTTTTGCCGGTCAAATGAAGGGCTTGAAGTGAACGGAGTCCCGATTGAGAAACCTTGAGGAAAATCTTTTTTCTCGCTGCAGCTGGAGAGATAAGATGGTTGCGTTGATGGCAGAGCGTTTTTTTGGAAAAGCATTGTCACCGCTCTTTCATTGACTTTGAATTGGGCCTGTCAATCAAGAGCTGGCTGCTTTTGTCTGTCGGTCTTGCAGTCTGTTGGTGCTTATTAAAAAGCAGCAGAGCAGCAGAGACAGATGTGAGATTGGAATAGTAACAATCTCTCACAGAGACTGTCCTGAAAAGACACCTGTGTGCGTTCTCGACTTTATTTTGAACGAGTTTCCGTGCTAATAGATAGTTAAAAGATTATAAAAGACCTGTCTGCAGCTCTGACACACATCTGTACGCCTAAACACTTCCCGTCGCCATCACCTCCATCTTCAATCTATATCAACTCTCTGTCAAATTGCTTTTTTCTTTCCCCCCCCCCTGCCTGTGTTTTCATCCATTATGTTTCCTATGAAATTCAAATTGTATTTCCTCCAAGCCTTTTTTTATCTCTTCGCCTTCATCTTCTCCATCTCCGGGCTGTCGTGACACCACGGGATCCCAGAGCAGGTAGAGCAGCGTTCAGCCCGCTGTGCTTCTGTCTCAATGACTTGACATCAAACGCCGAACATACCCCTCCCCCCCCCCCCCCCCCACCAGCACCTCACCCCCCTTGTTTCCTCACTGCTTCCTTTTCCTCTTCCTTTCTCCACAACCTCCTCCTCCTCTCTCCATTTCCCCCCTCCACTCTCTTCTTCATAACCTCGAGGCCCCTTCCCCAGGGCCTCCACTTGGTCGCCATGGTGACTACAGGGCCGACCCAATAGCGCTGTCTTGTCGTGTGAAGGTTAAAGTTTTTCCCCGCCTTTCACCAGGGAACCTTTCCATTGAGTTCCTTTTTCTCACGAGAGTGCTCCCCCTTTGCTGCTGGCTGTGTGCACAAAAGATGCCGACTCCTTCATTTCCCCCATTTTTTCCCTTCTTCTGTACCACCTGTTTTTTTTTGTTTTTTTTAAAGGCTTCACTTTTGAGGTCAACATATCAAAGCGCCATCGCTGATTGCCGCAGCCGCCGCAGCTTAGAGGCTCCTATTGATGCATTTAGAAATCAGATTTCGTCCTCTTGCCTGCATCGATAATCTCAAAGCCTTTTATCTCATGGCCATATTTTGACTCCACACCACAAGTGCTGAGAAACGTTTCTGGCAGGGAACCCACTGAGAAACTGATGAAAATGTTAACGAGGGAATACGAACGCTGTTGGTAGCCGGGCGAGATTGCTGCTGGGATTCAGGAGGAGGGGTGGTAGGGGGGGGGGTTGTTGTCTAACGTGTTGCAACTCATCATCCAGCCCAAGGCCTTGTTAAGCCTTCTTATATGAATTTCTGAGCCCCCCGGCAAACTGTGCAAACATAATTTGTCTCTCTTCTCTAATTCTAGTCATGTCAGAGCTCAACAGGCTTCTTGTTTTACTCTGTAGAATATCAATCTTGTGTTTAGGAGAATCGCTACTGGCAAATATTATTTCCCAGTGTTGCCGGTTTACACCTGTTACACATCCACAAAGATTGAAATGTGCTTGTGTGTAGTCATGAATCTGTGTCATCTTGTGTATTCATATTAGAGCTGCAGCGAGGTCCAGGAGGAGGGCGGTCGCGGGGCGAGGTTCAGCTCTATGACACCCCCTATGAGGATGAGAGGGGCCGGCGCCTGGGTCTGTTGTACGGAGACGCTCAGGAGGAGGGCAGGGAGAGCAGCCGGCTGCCGCAAGACGACGAGAGGCCGGCTGACGAGTACGACCAACCCTGGGAGTGGAAGAAGGATCACATCTCCAAAGCTTTTGCAGGTAACTGGAAGAATTAAGAGAACATATCCTGACAGAAAAATCAGGGTGGAGCACAGTCTGGGAAAGACCATCCCATATCTATCTATTTGCTTTACAGTAGATAGCTCTCCTTCAATTATCTCTTCCTACATCTGAGTGGAGACATTCTCTATGACCTTCGCTGTCACTGGTCTTTGTTTGTGTTTTGAACTGGAAAACATGGCCTCTGTTCTGGGAAGATTCTAATGTATTCAGGGAATCGCTTTGTGAATACATTTAAAACAGGTTTGGACCAGGGAGCTTCTAAATCATGCTTCATTGTATATTAAAATATATTCAGAGCATCCCAGTATAGAAGCTTTTAGCAAACATGAAGGCTTTCACATGGAAAATCCGTATTCAGGAAAAGTATTGTTTACTGAAACCCAGTTGGATAAGGTATCTCAAAGATATTCCCTTTTTTCTATTAGTGAAAATGGTTGAGACTAGGTTTAAAAAAAAATGGCTGTTTTTAAAGGTCAAAGCCTCCCAGGAGCACACAGAGATCCCTGCTGCTGTTGCTACATAGTGAAATACTCATCTAACTGTCCTGACCTTTAATGCAGTGTCTGCCCCCATCACTACATCTCCATAGGCTTGTTTTTCAGGAAATGGAGAGGGCTGTGAGCTTCACTGTCTAAGCTCAAATGACACAAATCTTTAACTACATTCAAACCATTTCTGGTGACTTTTAATTTCTCGCTCGCTTACATTCGATAATGTATAAGATTGAAAGAGATGTCTTGTGTGTGTATATGCATGAGAGAGATACAGTAGACGTCAGGAAACAGAAAGCAAGGTTCATTTTCTTTCATTATCGTGACATTACGGGCTGTATTTCTACAATAATTGGTGCAGAACAAGATTATATTTTTCAGAGTTGCACTGACAGTGCATGTCACATCCTATCTCATTATATTCCATCTATTGAATATAATTGGAGGCTTAGAGTGCAGTGGAAGTAAGAGAGACGGAGCAGTGAGGAGAAACAGAACTGGACTGATGGGTCACTTAGGAGTGGATCAGTGTAAGGCATGCAAGTCCAAGTCGGCCTAATTGAGCTGCATCTCCAAGTCACCAAGGTCAAGGTGATGGGATAATAAATCAACCTCGCCTCGAATGCACTCCCCTCCGTTCCCCCTCTCCTCCCCTTTGTGTGCACCCCCCCTCTCGCCTCAGTTAATTACACGCCTGCATGTGCATGACTGATCCAGTGCTAATAAGAGAGTCATGGTCAGCACACCATTGTCTGAACACACACACACACACACACACACACACACACACACACACACACACACACACACACACACACACACTCGGAGACATTCACACCGTGTTCACATTAGAGGAGCAACAAGGGGACACCGTAACTTATTTGAGAGCGGAGATGATTTCAAAAGGAGGTGCAAGACAGTTCATTTAAAAGCCAATACCACCTCTCACCTACTTAGAACTCATCCCTCTTTGTGCCACATACAGTACGGGCTCCTGCAGAGCGCGGTGGAGGAAAACGCTCCAGTCGTCTGACCCCTTGTTTTTTCCATTTGGAGTCAGCACTCTGAGCTGGCGTGCTGTCAGTCCGAGCAGACCAGAGCACTGAAGTGTAAACACACAAACAGTATTTTCCATTCTCACATTTAATCCATATTCCCAGATCCACTCAGTGTTGCTAGCCACGGCCCACATGTGAGGGAGGAGAGAGATGGAAAGATTGAAAGAGATGTGGGAGAGAAAGAGAAAATGCATAGGCTGTGGATGGAGAGAAATGGATAGGGACGTCCAAGGTTAGGTTATGGTATGTTTGGAGGCATCTCAATGGATGTTAGTGGAGGCCCTGGGCTCCATAGGGGAGGGGCGTCGAGAAGAATTAATGGTCAGGGGCTTTGGCGAGGTGAGATGCAGGGAGAGGAGGGGGAGTCAGGGCCATTGTGGCAGGGTGCAATCCGTCATCAGCCAACACAGGCACACTCTCTCACACATGTACACAGCCGCAGAGACAGGGCTGTCCCCACTCCCCGTGGATGTGACACAGCCACTCAGATAACCCGCTGCAGGGGGCATCGCAATCTGCCAGCAGCCCCTCATCATCGCCTTCACACAGGCGCATGCACACACACACACACATGTGGATTCTCAACTCCAGCTCTGATTATCAGGGCCCTCTAATTCAAGGGTGAGAAGAGGTTGTGTGCTTATTGGCACAAATGGGTGAGGGAGGGGATTGCTGGTGTGTAGCATCCATGCACTTCTGAATCAAATCTCTAATTAGGATTTCACAGCTTATCCACGCTTAAAAGTAATCGCCTGGGTAAATATAGCATTCGGCCGCTTTTATTCAAATCATATCAGAAATAAGCTCGCCTCCAAAGCATTTCATGTATTTTCCCTTGGACATGGAGTCCACTAACCCCAGCTGTGTGAGGGTGACTCTAGCGGTGCCTGAGGGCTCGGACGTGACAGGCCTCTCTCAGCCAACTCTCAGGGTTTTAATTGCAGCGTTAGAAAGCTGTCACCATTCACAAACGTCCAGCTCGTATTACCGGAGTCATTCATTCTTGGAAGTCAATAGACAGTCCAGCAATGAAAGATTGTCCCTGCAACCATTCAGCGCCAATTAGTGAGCTAATGAAAGGCACAATCTCATTCTCTCTCTGAAGCCCGCACATAATGAGCAGATGAATGGGTGTTTCAGGTATTTCGTGTTTGTACGTTTTATAGACCGTTAGAGGAGCTCTGAGCCGGTTGATGAAGATGATTGTCGGCCTGAAGTGGAGAAGTGTACGGATGATTAGAGAGCCTCAATCTGGATGAGGAAGTTGAATGAATAACATTTCCACCCCCAGAAATGACTATTATGGCGCCATTGAGAAAAGCACTTATCCTCCACTTGTTCCAGTGCAGCTGCTCATTAGGAAACAGAAAGATAAGCGCCGTGCAGAGAAGCTCCCGAGTGTGAATGTGTGCGTCATAACAATAAGACCAGGGTTAAAAAAATGCTTTCTTTGTCTGTTCAGATAAACCCTTTGCAGCACAAGTGGGTATCCTTGTTATCCTATAGTTTATTTTCCTTATCTGTTGCAATTTGTGTGATAAACACAAAATAAATGCCTGTTTGTTTGCTGTACTGTGCATACAGTATAGATTGAGCTTTTAGCCACAGTGATGTCAGTGTTGCCAGACTGAAACATCTCAACAATTACTGGATGGATTGTCAAACCGATATTCATGGTGCTCAGAGGATGAACCCTTCCGACATTCGTTACCCCTAACTTGTCGTACCCCTAAGTAGCGCAACAAAGAGGTTGACATTTTACATTCGATGGGCATGACATTTGGAACAGATATTCATGTTCCCCAGAGCATTTGAATGTCATAGTTGTTGTGATCCTAACACGCTATGATCAAGTGAAAGTTTGACTCTGTTCAAAGGTTTGGTTTGTGACCAAATGGCCTCAAAACTAACCGTTCTCTCAGTCTACGTTTGTAGGGCTAATGTTACAATGCTAGCAGGTTAAAGCTAGATGCAGAGCATGATAAACTGTTAATCTAACTACCAACCATCAGCATGTTATTAATGTCATTGTGAGTTGTTACATGCTGATGTCAGCACCGCTGTGCCTTTGCAGCGTCACATAACTGCTAGCATGGCTGTTTGATTAAGGCTTGTTTACCAACCAGATGTTTAAAAACTGGGGAATTGAGTTACATTTTGTAGGAACAAAGAAACATTCAGGAAGAAAGACAGTTTTTCATAGAGGGCCATGAAAGTCATACAGAGCAGTATTAGAAGACCAAATCCATTCTTTGGTAAAATAGGACTGTAGGCTGTAGGCTGGATGCTAAAGGGTGCTTTAAAGTGTTAATGCATACAGAGGCAAAAGCTGAGGTTAGCAAAGCTTGCAAAGACACCGTGACGGATGATCCCTCATTGCATGTGTTCTGTCTGGATACTTGTGCTCTTACAAGGTTTCCTGGCTAGGCTCCATGTGTGTAAGCCCCCATAGGACAGTAAAATGTATTTCTGTATGTCTGCAGACAAAGGTGAGCAAAATAAATATAAAATGAGATTTCCATTTCTGGTGTTATGCTGCTCTCTGTTGCTCTAAGCAGGCCCTGGGGGCTTCTGCCCAGCCTCTTCATCAATTTACTGGCTCAGTGAAAGGTCTCTTGTTGCTCCCTCTTTCCCTCTTTGTCTCATTTCCTCTCACTTGCCTCTTTCCTTCTCCCCATCACTTTGTTTCTGTCTCCTTCAGCGTGAACCTTAACTGACGTTAATGAAAAGGCATGTCCTTCGCAATTCCCTCTTCCCGAGAAATATGAGAGACGAGTGGAGAGGTGGTGGAAGTGGAGTAGGGCACGAGAGGTGAGGAGATGATCGAGGGAATAAAGAAAGAGAGATAATGCCCTTTGAGGAACTTAGGTGAAAGAGAGGCAATGAGAAAAAGAGGGATTTATAGCTCAGAGAAAGCAGTGAGAGCTTCAGGAAGCGCAGGAATGGATAAATGAATATCTAGAAAAAATGTATTTCAATCACACATCTGTGGATCCAAGCTATGAAAGGAGAACTTGTATGCGTGTGTGTTTCCTTCTTGTTCGCTGGCAGACGGTGTTAATTGTCTGTCCTTATGTCGGCCATTTCGCCCAGCAGAAGGTCTTTGTGGGCAGAAAAAAGATGGGATGCCAGCGCTGTTAAAACAACAGATGTCTTCATTAATGGACTTGATGAAGCTGCTCTATTGTCTTTGTCTACTCACAGACACAGAAAACAGCTGGTGTGCTCGAAATGTCAGTTATCCGTCATTCAAGGTGAAAGGTCTGCTCCCCCCCCCCCCCCCCTCCCTCCCTCTCAGATACATTTCTGGTAATTGTTAGCAGGTAGTTGAGGCACATGTGGGATTTTGAGAGACCACAATTGACTGAATTGCTGTCGCCTGTTGGATCAGCTGGCTTTCAAAGGGAGGCAGAAGTGATGGAAAACACACGTCTTTGTTTTAGCACGCGATGAACACAGTGTAGAGGATTTGAACACAAATCATCACTATGGGCTGTGAGCGCAGATGAGAGCGCGCCTTTGTTCGTAAACCACCATTAGTGTGTCTCTTGTGTTGCTGAACAAAGCAGAGCACTTTTAACCCTCTATGGAAGAGAGAGATCCACAGGTTGCCCCATTAGAAGTGAATGGGGGCCAGATGTTTGTGTGTGTGTGTGTGTGTGTGTGTGTGTGTGTGTGTGTGTGTGTGTGTGTGTGTGTGTGTGTGTGTGTGTGTGTGTGTGTGTGTGTGTGTGTGTGTGTGTGTGTGTGTGTGTGTGTGTGTGTGTGTGTGTGTGTGTGTGTGTGTGTGTGTGTGTGTGTGTGTGTGTGTGTGTGTGTGTGTGTGTGTGTGTGTGTGTGTGTGTGTGTGTGTGTGTGTGTGTGTGTGTGTGTGTGTTTTCAGCCTTTTGTTATCAGATTGAGGTGCTCAGGCAAGCTTTATGTGTGTGTGTGTGTGTTTGTTTGTTTGCATGTTCATCCTTTTGCCACTCTTAAAACGGACTCTTAGGTACCTTAAGTGTTTAAACATGGACCCAAAAAGCTCTCATGTTTTTAATTATTTGAATTCTCTATTTAGTTTAGTTTATTTATTTCATTTTACTTTGTGGTTTTTTTCTCTTCTTAGTTGAGATGCACTAAGGTTTGGATCCTGGACTTTAGGACGCTCTCATCTACTGGTTCTCTTTTCACTCGTGGTTTAGCTGGAGGTTAAATGCTGGGATGAAGGATGCTTTGAAAAGATAACCATTTATACCCTGTGCCAAAAGGCCGGGGTTTAAGAGCGTGCGTAGATGAGTGATCTGTCTATTCCATTTACTGTGAGTTGACCAAGATAATAAAAAATGGATGCCAGAAAAACAAGAAAATGCTTTAACGGCCATGTCCAAAGCCAAAATCAACAATGTGGATAAGACAGTGGAAACAATTCATCATCACCACTTTCAATTTAAGTGAGGAAAAACACATTTTAGGATTCCAGAGCAGTGGACATTAGTGGTTAAGAGACCACAGCCAATGAAAAATCAAAAAAGCAAGAAGAAGAATCTTTTCCCGTCCTTCTGTGAAACACCACCACCTGAGCCTATCTCTCTCTTTGATGGCTGAGCACATTTCTGATCCGTTATAAATTGTCTTGGCTTTCTCCATTCCCTCTTGTTACTCTTCACTTGCTTTTGTGTGCCTCTCATGTACACCCTTCTCTCTTTTGCCTCTCTCTCAGTTCTACTCGAGAATTACAGGTGTGAAATGTGATGTGGTGGTGGTGAGGGGGATAGGCTGCAGAGTGTGGCAGCGGAGGTGTTTCTGAGTGTCAGCGCTGTGTGTGTGTGTGTGTGTGTTCCTGCATGTCCTCCCATTCAGGGGTGCCAGGCCACACTTTCATCCTGGCTTTAGCGGAGGTGCGGCCCACTCCAGATGGGGCCATTGTGCTGCGCCATGCATCAATAATTCACAGAGAGCCAGAGAAAGTGGCGGAGTGTGTCTGCCTGCTCAATAATTAACCAGGGAGGGAGAGAGGCATGTATGTACAGCCTGGGTCCCTCTCAAACACCCATTCAAATGGCCCTTTGATGTCGGAGGCCTTGAGGGTCTTTGGATTTGCCGGCTCATTAAGATGTCACCCCTCTTTCCCTTTTATTTGTTTTGTAATCCGCTTGCGCCGTGAGCAGGAGCTGAACGTACGGTGTGAAACTGGCATAATGTGTGTGTGTGTGTGTGTAAGGCTGCAGTAATGACTGTTAAAGTAGATGCTTGCCTGCTATGGTAGATAATGAGCTATTTTCAGTTTCTGTGCACCTTCTGTGCTCTCCGAGTAGGTAGGACGGTCTTCTGCCCACATGCTCCTCACCTCCTCTGTCACACCGCACTGTGGGATGCACAGCTTCTCCAAGTGGATTCGTTCAAGTGACTATAAATAATGCAGCCTCTGACTTCCCCTGTCCTCTCTTATCACTCATGATACATTACTGCAAATATAGAATCTGAGAGTATATTACTTCTCTTTATGGCAGGAGGTAGCGTTAATAACATCTCACGACCCAACATCTGCCATTCCCTCGCACACTCTCAACCCCCTTCCACATCTCACTTCTCTCTCCGGCTCACATTCAGATCGTGCAGCTGATTTCTTCCTCCCTTCTCTCCCACATCTTCCTTTAGTTCACTTTGATGTAGCCCATCTGCTGTTTTCTCACTCTGACGCTTTGTCTCTCGCCATCTCCCCTCTCCCATCTCCTCTATTAGAAATGAGGGATTTGTCCGAGTTGCCCTGGCCCGCGCCGGTGGGTCATCTGGAGGAGGAGCCCACCGCCAGAGAGCAAGGTGACCTCCCACCCTGAAAACAACCCTCCCCCCGTCCCTGCCTCGCCTTATCTCCACACATACAGTCACCCTGACCTCCATGACCCATGCTGTTGTTCTACATCTGCTCTACCTCCACCCTAACCCCCCCTGCAGGCACATCTGCACCACCTGCCTGTTGCTTTTTTGGGGTTTAAAGTGCTTTTCTTACCACATTCCCCTCCAGCATCATCCACGCATGAAAAGCTTTGTGTAAATTAAGAAGCCTGCTGTGTTCATTTCAAGGTTTTTCGAAGCGCTGTGCTACAATTATTGTTTAATTACAAGTTCTGTAGATGGAATTTTGTCAAGGTTCTCCACAGAAGGGGTAAATAAAACAGTCTGTTTCCATAATTTGCTCCAGAATCAAATCAAAGTTTATTTATACAGCCCAATATCACAAAACACTTTTGTCTCAGTGGGCTTTACAGACCACGAAGGACAGTGCTACAACATAAACACAATTACAAGGAAATAATAAAAAGGCAAGATAGAATGTAAAATACAAATTAAAATGTAAAACAAAAAGACAATTAAAAAAAAAAAGGACAGTAGGAAAAACTTTGGGTAATCCTAAACCAGCTTTTAAAACAAAGTCTTCAGCACACTCTTAAAAGTTTGGACACGGTCTGCCTCCCCTAATGAAAACAGGAAGTTGGTTCCAAAGAAAGAGAGCTTAGTAGCTCTGGCTCTTGATCTGAAGAGAATAGAATAGAATCAGTATTGTCATCATAAAGTTATCTGCAGTGTAAACTTTTGGAAGAAAGAGCAGAGCAGAGCCGAGCAGGGAACACACCAACTTCCTGTCTCTATCTGCCCTGTGTGACTCATAAAAATGTTGATAATGGTTATTGTGATGATAGTTTTGCAAACCGGGATCTCCTGTCTTTAGTCTGACCCCTCTCCCTCCGGCATGCCTGGTTTTGAAATAGCCGGATGTCTGATGTTTACCCAACTCTGGCTGTGAGGTTTAATCCCTTTAGATCACAGCACTGTGTAAACGCTCTGACTCACTTTTCTGCCCACAGTGCAGTTTGACGGCGCAGATTGGGACCGCTCCTCGTCGCCCACGGATCGGCTTCGTCCTCCGGGCCCCAGGTCCAGCCCGCTGGCAGGAGGGGGGATGAAGTTTCGGTCGCCCCAGGAATGCCTCACCCTGGTGGGGGAGAGAGTGGACGCCACGCTGCCTCTGGAGAAGCAGGTGTATGTATGCAGTCTTCTGTTAAACCCACAGGAACTACATTATAATACTTCAGTCGCCCTGTGTCGGAGTATAGACAACACTCCGGTTGTTAGGAGGCTTACATGCTTGGGACTTCTGATAGCTAATGATTAAGGGTCTTCATTTAATTACATTGGATATAACACAGGATAAAGGAGTTGTCTTAAAGTAGTGGTTGTAGTACTGGCCATAGCTCACATCAGCTGTACCCACAATGCACTGCAATATTGAAAAGTTACAACTAAATGACAGTAGGGAATTAGATGTTTACGTTGCAGAAATATAGGATTAAATCATGCCTTTTATGTCTGAGATTTGATGCTTACATGAATGAAACAAATCTAAATTATGCAATTAGTTGCGCATGTAAATGTAATTAGCATCAATTATTATCTCTGAGCTGAACATGTAAATGTCTCTGCAGGGGCTCTCATGCATTTATCATTCATTGTTATAACCGTGATTTAAAACATTTGAGGAAGCACACGTTTGTACATCCGACAAACAAATCCTAAACTCCATTACATTGCACCCCTTTGATCTATTAAGGGCGTGGACATATTAACACGCAGCGGGTATGTGTTTCGCCTAAGCAGCACTCATCAGAGCTCACAGAAGTGCGAAAAGGTTAGAATGAGAACTAATTAAGTCAGACCATTAAAAACACACATTTACCCTAGTCTTGTAATTTCAGACATCATTGGTGTGATTTATTTGTTGTTTCTGTGCACATAAAGGGCCATTTTACTAATGAATTCCAATCACATGACACCCCTTAAGCACACATGCACACACACATGACACACACTGTTGAATTAACAAACACTAACTTGCGCACACATTCGCTTCAGGGTGATAGTTGATTATTACGCCCCATTACTCACTGATTATCTCTTCAAGGCTTTGAGCTCCGTGTTTCCTTCAGTTCGGCTTCAAACAGAGAAAGAGTATCACTGTGGACCTGTAGCATTCAGTCAGTGTGTTGTCCTTTCTAGATTTGTATATTGTTTTTGGAATCCTGTATTAGCCACACAGGGGTCATTGTGCTATGGAGGGCAACATTACTGGATTGATTTAAATGAAATCAATTAAAAACATACTCTCTTGATGCTCTGATCTTTCCTTGAGCACCAATGAAAGGTCAACATTTGTAGTTTTGAGGGAAATATCTCAACCAGTATGGACAAGATTGCCTTGACATCTGCTAATGACATTTCTACATTAGTTACACTGTTTTTTTTTACTGCTGTTTAGCAAATGTTAGCATGCTTACAATATTCCTCCTTAACCTTTGCATGTGAGCATCATTTTGTCATTGTGGGCATGTTAGCGTACTATTGTGAGCATTTAGCTCAAAGCACCACTAGACCATGTGCTGGAAAGACGAACTCTTCCACAGTGTTGCTGGTGTTTCTGAGAATTTTGCCCTGAAAACAGAGAATTTGTGTTCTTTTTTTTTTTTTTACGTTAAATATGAATCTTTGGAAACATTCATCTCACTTATAATTACTTCCTGTATCATCATTGTAAACATGATGATTGGCAGTTCATTTTGAGATATATTGCTATAATTATCAGGTTGTGGAATCAAATTAATTAAATGTGTGTGTGTGTGTTTTGTCTCATCAGGTGGTACCACGGTGCACTGTCTCGCTCGGAGGCAGAGTCGCTGCTAACGCTGTGTAAAGAGTGTAGCTACCTGGTGAGGAACAGTGAGAATAACCGCTCTGAGTATTCCCTCTCCCTACGGTAAGACACACACACACACACACACACACACACACACACACACACACACACACACACACACACACACACACACACACCTATAAACCACCTCCAGTATTGTTCTCCGACAAACAGCATTACTATTTAATTGCACACTGCTAATGTTTCTTCTGTGCGACTAACAAGTGTGTGTGCTGTGTGTGAAGCCAGCTTAGCTTCCGATCTCATATCGCAGTCTCCACACCGCTCCATCTGTCTCACTCTCCTCTGTCTACCTCCCTCCAACATCAGCCCCCCTCAGGATCCCTGCCGCACTGATTCCCCTCCCGATACTAATTTCCAGAGCACAATAGTGCTTATCTGGTCAAATCTCTCCCTTGTAATTACTACCACGATCCATCGTCGTGGCCGTGCACCGCGCTCCTATCACCCCTCTCTCCTCAACCCATCCTTGGCCCTTCTCGGTGGCCGGCCTCCCTGGCCCCAGTGGACCCTCTTAAGTGGTAATCAGGCAGGTAGAGCACACTTCAGTGCACACATCATCCTCACCGTAATCACTAATGAATATGAATTACCTTCTGTGGGCCACACAAGAAGCCAATCCGGGAGAGAAAGGGAGGGGGGTGAGGCACGGAGTGTCACTGTGTTGTGCTGACATATAAACAAGCTCATGCATTACTCATTTACGTGACTAAAGTGGGTTCGACACACACACACACACACAGACACACACACACAGACACACACACACAGACACACACACACACACACACACACACACACACACACACACATGCAAGTTTGCTCAAGCAACAAGGTCACAACTGGCACTAGTTCCCCAGCCGGTGCATTTGTGTTTTTGGAAGCAGATTAATGTCTTATGAAAATGTAAAATATTTTATTTTGCTTGGTTCAAATGTGCTGCTGTCCTTCATTGAAGTAGACTTAACAAAAACAAAGAACAATGTGAAAGCAGCGTAGATATTTAACCAGCTTAAAGGGACATTTTGGTTTCAGACAGCCTTTGTGTTCTTCTTAGTCTTGGCCATCATTCTAATCAGTTATAAATACATTTAGTTGCTGAGATCCTAGAACACAATGCTAAGAAGAAGTCAAGAAACAAGCAGTCTGATGATCTAACAGCTTTTAAGCAAAGCTTCTGATCAGTTTAAGGTATTTGCAAGAGAAGACGAAAGGTCAAATATTACCCAAACTCATGAACATGCATCACAGTTAAGAGGCTTTGATCTGCTTTCCCCTTCCTGACTTTTCACAGTTTTCTTGTGCTATGGCAGATTTTAACAGCATTTTTGGTGCAATTACTTATTTTCTTGCATGTATAATAGTCTGCATGTTTTAAATGTACCTATCACACTCTTTCACCTTGTCCATTTAATATTTTTGTAGTCAATACATGCCAATGAACTACAATACCCTCGAGTAAAATTGTGTTTCAGATGTTTCATGCATCAGGGTCACTTGTATTCTGTTGGTTTTGTATGTCAAAGATTATGACTGAAACATGTGTGTGTAATCAACAAGTGTGTCATTGTAATTTGAACACCTTGCAAAGCCTTTTTTTTACCAGGTGAAAGGTGGACACTTTAATCCCTCACCTCTAAACACAATGGTTCAGATAAAGGTGTAATCGTTTTGTTTATCAGATATCAGCAATTGTTTTGGCGATACAGTCAAAACAACAGAAATATGGCCCATGTTATAATCAATAGCAATTTTCTTTCTTGTCTTCAGTGGGTTAATGATCATTTCCCATCATGTAGGTTAGTCTTTATCTAGGTGTTGTGACTGGTCTTCTGGTGTTGTAATGTCTGTGTCCTTCAGTAAGGACAGCTTGTGTAAAAACAACCAATATTGTTCAATAATGCAGCATTCGTGGACTTTTGTCATTGGGTTGCTCCTTGGACAAAGTCAACAGCATCTAAGATAACAGAGCCATGTGGACAGTGGGAGGAATGAGGAAGGCTGTTTTATTGGAGACAAGATTACCTCCAAATTGAGTCAGCATTGAAACAGACAGATATAAACCAACATAAATATATTTATGGAAGAGCATCGACTCAGGTTCTAATGTACCATAAGATACAAAGTGTCCCACGAACCAAACGGGACTATATGAGCGCTGACGTGATGAAGACTAACTCTGGAGGCCAGTGGGATGAAGATAAACTGCCTGTTGTTCAGCTGGTTGTAGTCTCATAGGGGTTTCTGGCTTTCACTGCTCTTCAAAATGTAATTCGTTTTACTAGAACAATGACAATTACGATGACCGATTTCAGCCCTTGACTTTCCCTCTGCTTCTATAATTAGACATACATCATGACTGGCTGGCTGCCTCTTAAAGGGGAAGTCCCGTCATGGCTGCCTGGGATTTAAAGGGGAGGAACCAGCATGGTTTTCTTGGCTAAGCCACTTTCACAGTCCAGCGTTTTTTCTTTCACTCCCAATGGCTTTGTCTTTCCTTTCAAGTGCTGTTACACCACCCGCTCATCCATCATAAAGCCCTGTCCTTCCTAATTTGTGACATGGTGTTAAATCTCGGTTATATTCCAGTCCTCAAAGAGCAGGAACGAGAAGGGAACATAAATCCTGGTTGTCATTTCCACTGTGTCAGCTGCGTGAGGTTTTATGTGACCCACATGTAATATCCTCTCCCACACCCCTCTCTCACTTTCATATTGAATCTCTCCCACACTTCTTTTGTCTCCTCCCGTTCTCAAACCATTATTTCTGCTTTCTCCCCACAGGAGCTGCCAGGGTTTCATGCACATGAAGTTCACCCGGTATAAAGACGGCAAGTACGTGCTGGGACAGAACAGCCCTCACTTTGACACCATCCCAGAAGTCATCCACTTCTACACCACGCACAAACTCCCCATCCGAGGTGCCGAGCATCTGTCCCTGCTGTTCCCCGTGCTCGTGCAGACGCTCTGACGCTCCGCCTGGACGCCATTGTGATCGGACACGTACACCTTGAATGTTTGACTGGATCGTCCCAAGCTAGTTGGAGTTTTCGATGATTCAACACACTGGGGGCAAATGCCCTCACCCACCACTGCTGTTGTACCCGTGCCAAGTGTCTCTAACATCCGGAGGAGATCGATTCACATGAAATGCAAAACCTGAACTTTAGGCCACCTTTGCTGTAACCCCTCTCTCTCTCATCTCTCACTGAACTGAGGGGGCTGGCTGCTGGACATGTGAAATCCTCCCTTTCTTTCTTACATTTCTTACATAGCTGACTGAAATGCAGAGGAAGTAAACAGAGCTGGGAGAAAGTCTGTATTTTCTGGATGTACCGATGGCCCAGTTTACAGGAGACCTGCAGGAGAGTTGGATTTAATTACTGCTGTTCAACAAAAAAACACCTCATTGACACTGGGAAAAGATATTGCTGTTGTTAGGTGAAAACCTCACTAATCGTATTTTGCAGATTTTTCATGTTTATATGGATCATCACATTGTATAAGATAACCCTCTTCATACAAACACTGTTGTTAAATGTTGGACAATTCATAAAACAACTGCTATTTTCAATTATATAAGGTTTTTTACTAACAGCAGTTATATTTCAGATGCTTTCTACACAAAGACACAAACTTCTGTTCTTCACTGTCCTGCTGCTGTATGTTGAGAATTAGCTTTTCTCCATGTTACTTGTGAGCAACAGAGGAGCTGTGTTGTATCGGTACTTGTGTTGACCTTGTTGACCTGTATCTCTTGTTGGTTGCTTGCTAGGTTTGTTAAAGAAAAAAAAAAAAGATTTCAATGCTGTCTTTTTCTTTTCATTGACTTGAGGCTCCGTAGCTAAGCTGTAGGCTAAGTCTGAAGCTAAGAGATGAAATCCTCTCAAAACAAACCCTAAAACTTTGAGACTGCCGCGTTCTCACACTTCCTACATATTCAAGCTCAGATGTTCTCGTCTCTCCAAGTCAATACATGCTGCTTGGTGAGATGTATTTGAGTTGCGTGCCATCTGGAATGGGATCCCAAGTCTGCTGCCTGGTTGCAGCATCGTGTGGCAAAAACAGTTTTTAGAAGAGAGCCAATTCAAACACATTTATGACAATTGGAACTGAGAGATAGACAATTATTCAAATCATCCGTTCTTTTTACAGAGTTGACTGGGTTTTATTAACTATTATTTTGTTGCCATGTTCTGTCGCACATAAAAAAGGACAGGATGTTTAATGTACCCACTGTGCTGAAGCATCTCATTTGTTCTAAATGTTGATTCTACATTTAGATCTTTATGTAGATCACTACTTCCCACCCTGAGGGCCGGGACCCTCCCAAAGGGGTTTAGTGATGAGTCGTGGGAGGAAATAATGAAAAACTAAACTCGACTGCTTCCCACAAATATTTAAATGTACAGACTAGCGTTTCTTGTTTTATTGTGAAAACTGTATATTTTTTCTTCTTTTTGCCTCTAAAAATGAACCAAAAACTATTTAAAATAGCTAAATCCTTTTTCTCTCTTTCAAATAAGAACAAAAATAATTCAGATTTAGAGTCGAAGTGATGACATGTTATACAATGGACTCATTAGACTCTCACAGAAAGAAGAAAAGAGGCACAAAGGACTTGGCAGGAAGATTGCGTGCTCCACACAAAAAATGCACACATTTGCTTTCCCTCATCCACTGACAGCAGTGCTGGGAGAGAGAGAGAGAGAGAGAGGGTGAGGACTGGGGGTGAGGTGTGGCTGGGGAGGGTGAGGCAGCCCCTCATTATTTGGGCTGCGCCTCAGTGAAAAGCACTGGGATTGCTTTCATTACTGAGCCAAATGAAATAGCAGAGGCTGATTACCCGCGTGACGGAGAGAGGAGACGAGCCGGATCACTCTATTGGGGTGAAGGAGGGAGATGAGGGGGGGAGGAGGGAGAGGAGGAGGGAGACGGCAAACAAGTGTGTGTGTATGTGTGTGTGTGTGTGTGTGTGTGTGTGTGTGGGTGTTTATGAGTGTAAGAGAGAGAGACGGTGACATGGAGGGGGGGCTGCTATAGTCCCATTTTTCAAACAAGGCTCCCTGGGGAGGGATATGAATACTAACGACAGTAGCAGAGCAGCATGTTCAAATCAAACAAATATCACACTCTTATTTCTCTGGGTTTTGTATACCTCTAACCTTCTCTCTGTTTATTTTTTTCAGTATTTAAGCTTTTTTTTTATTAGCTAATTCTTTATAAGAAAAAGCTCTAATTTCATGAGTGCATTTTTGTAGGTTGGAACCAATGGCACTGTCCTCGCAGCATTTTTTAACAATTCTGGTGTGTGTAAATTGTAAAATGAGTGTGTGTGTGTATTTGCAGCTGTCACATCAGAAAGATGTGGGTAATGTCAGATCTGGGGGGTGTCGGCGATTACACGGTGAAGGCAGCTGTTAATCCATCAGACAGGCTCGGAGGAATGAACACCTGTGATCACCGCAGAGCCAGAGAACATTTTAGGAAACCACATAACATGCACACACACACGCAAAGCCTGAAAGAGTTCTCATACCTTTTTAAAGAGAAGTCGTGACACTTTGCAGTATCACAAGCACAGGTGTTCACATAAAATCAATGGGCGCTGAATTCCATTGTCCTGTTTGAGGGTGCTGGTTTCATCTGGTCATGCCTTACTGTGACACTTAGTTGAGCAGAGCCAATGTAGATGCTGTTAATAACACGTGTGCGTTTCTTATTATGAGAAAGTCAAAATGCCGTAAACAAAGGAATATAAACCTTATGCTGAAACATAATCAAGTTAAAGTTAAAGAAGCAGTACCATTTGCAAATGAAGCATTTGACATAAAAATGGGAATATTACAGGAAAGTTTTCTATTAAAACATCATCAAAAAAAGTAAAATATTTTGATCTCAATAGACCATCTTACAACTTTTAAAGGGGCCCTATTATTATTTTTGGGGTTTCCCCTTCCTGTCGTGTGTTACAGGTTTTTGTATATGTAAAAGGTCTGCAACGGCTAAAATCCCAAATCCTACTCCTCCATCGGACTCCTATGTTAACTTATGTTACATAGTGACATCACTATGTAACACTCGTGCTTCTATTGGCTAGTGCTCCAACACATACGTGATTGGCAGTTAACCAATCACAACAGAGCCGGCCAGCTAACCAATCAGAGCAGACTGGGCTCTGGTTTCAGACAGAGGGTGAAAAGAGGTGCTGCAGCTCAGGCAGTATGAGGAAAATAAAGACTTTTTGAACATTAAAGCATGGAGACATGTCACAGTAGAGACACAAAATACAAATATGAACCTGAACATTACCATAACAAGGCTCTTTTAAAGGAAAAGGTCATCATTAAGCACTGTTATTCATAAAAGCTTGGGGACACATTTGTTGCTTATTTATTTCTCATGTGAGTTAGTTCAAAAGCCAACTTGTAAATCTTTCATGAGTTGAACAGAGGAAGCTTATCATGGTTGTCTCCACCTCCAGTTGCTCTTTCACACAACACACACACCTCCAAGCTGAACATGCATCAGAGACAGGACTCAGCCAGCTGTGCACACACTCAAAGCCACCAGAGAGGCACGGGACACGCATGTCAGACTAAAAGGCCGCCGTCCTCCTTCTCACTGATCCACCATCACAGACACGCTAATCCCAGCAGTCGTGGCCAGCAGGCAAGGCGGGAGAGGAACAGATAGATTGGAGGTTGGAGAGAGCAGGTGCGTGCATGCCGTCATGCCCGGCCAGAAGACTGCCATCAGGAAGGGGCTCGGAGAGAAGCAGCTGCTGTTAGGGGGGATTTGGGGAGAGGGAGATATTAACGGGAAGAATTTAGGAGTGATTGCTTATCCGCTCCTGCCACCTATCTGTTACGATAGAATGGCATTGATAGGAAGGTTGTAAGGGCTGTTTAATTGTATCAGGTGGTCAACATCTCTGGTGCAAAAAGACTTAGAGTAGAAGAAATGGAACCGAGATGAAAAACAGCATTAATCTTTGAAAAGGTCAGTCCATTTGCATTGGATGAATAATTCAATTGCAAAGTACTAGAAGTTCATTTACTCATTCAGTATCAGGAGTTAGAGTCCTGGGATCTGATGAGTGATAGTTTCAAATTTGATAAGAGATGGGACCAGTGGCGTAACAAGGTTGTGATTGGCCCCCTGTGCAAATATTGTTTTGGCCCCCCCCCCACCCATCGCCCCAAACATAAGCGCACACTGATGCGCTCACACACGCACAGACATACACAACTGCTCAGAAGCGCCACATGTAGGCTATCAACAACAGCCGGCCCTGGCCTCAGACCACCACAGCCTGACAACGGCACAGCGAACTAAGAAGAGGATTACACCTGTTTCCTTGACGCTTGTCTCTGGGGAATGGGCCAGTAGGCCTACATGGACCGGTTGCTATAATATAGTTTTTGATATTGGCGTCGAGGGTCTCAATAGTGCCATAGAGTCCCCTATCGGTTGGAGCCCTTGTGGAGCTAGATGGCAATGATGGTGGTGAGGCAGGTGAGCTATCGATAGCCTCCGGCTCCAGCTGCCGCTGCACGTCAACATTGCTAACGTTAACGCTCGATTTCGTGGACGATGTAGGACAAAAAAAACAGTCTAATTCCGTCAGTTTAGCTGTTACATCTCCTTGTTCTCTCTTGTGCTTTGGTTAGCTGTACATTATACATGCAAGCTATTACATTTTTTATAATGCTGCCGAACTTGCTGCTGCTAGCTACAGTACAGCTTGATTAAATGGTTCGCTCGTCACGCAAGGCATCCCATGACATGAAAGGGAGCAAGGTCATTGGACAGACAAATTACAAATTAATTTAGGTTGCTTGGTTACTTTGAAGACTGTGTGAACCGGTCAATGCCATTGGGCCGCTGGCCGGCTCTGGGCCCCGGGGCGTTGTACCGGCTGCACCGTCGATAGTTACGCCTCTGGATGGGACGCACTAAGGCAGCTTTAAGACATGCTTAAGTGTATTCTCTTCTGAAATGAAATGCAGAGCACAGACAAAAATGCCTAAAGTTTTTTTAAGGTGGAATGAAGAGCACATGAGACATCATCATCGTCCAATATTAATACGAAGCACGATTACGTTACTGTTCGCCTGTGAAATCAACATTTATCTTCTTGTAGAGATCCATGATCAGTTTCATGCTGTGAAAATAGATTATTTGCGGATGCAAATATTTAATTGAGAGAAAATTAGTTGACCAACTATTCATTATTTAGGTGGTTGTTTCCTTTTCCTCAACATGACCTAAGGCTCAGGGAAATTGAGATTTTCAATTTTAGAGGCTAGCCAATGAAACAATTAATGGAAAAAATAATTGAGATATAAATTGGGAATGAAAATAAATGTGAGTTGCAGCCCTAAAGGCACAAATCAGGACTTGTATGATGACATCCCAGAAGAGGATGTTTCTGTTGCTTCAGGAGTAAGAAAATAGAGAATGACTTTTCTAACTTTAGTATCCCTTATCTCAGGTTTTCTTGATCAGCACTGGACAGGAGATTTCACGGCAGCGGGGTGTCGAGGGGGATGCTGGGAGGATTTTCTACAAATCCAAGTCTCAGCCTGTTCCTCAAGATATCCTCCTACGATGTGACCTTTGCTTTTGCTCCTCCCAGCTGCTCCCTGAATAAAGCTCTCTGATCCCGGTGGAGCTTATCACCGAAATCTGCCTGGGTCTCCTCTCTCTTTGTGGCAGAAAGTAATTACACTGTGTCGGAGAGCCGTGGAGGTGAAGGTAAGGGAGGAAAGTCATCACCCACCGCATGAATGAGAGTGTGTCCTCTGGTGACAGTGGTTCAAATCACACTAGTGGAGAGAAGGGCCTCAGATAGGGACTTTGCCTCAAACAGGACCCCTCGCTGCTCTCCTCCTGGCCCCACTCCACCTCCGAGCTGCTTTAAAACGGCACTTCAGAGTGACAGAAGTGTTTCATACTGGCACATTCAGAGGCTCGGACCAGATGGAGTCTTTGTTCTTCCTCTCAAAAACACACACATTACACTGACACGTGCAAATGGTCACACACACACATGCATGCATGCACACTTCCTCACCAGCGTAAAGCCAGGATCACGATGACAGGGGGTGGTGCGATTCTCTTGTCCTCCGCCGTGTTCACATTAGTCATATGCAAATCAGCATTGTGCACAGAGAATGACAAATCCACCGTGTCTAAATCCTTCAAAGAAGACTGGTGGCGGTTATTTAGTTAACACGATTTATTAAGGTGTTTGACCCAGTTAGCAGCCGGTAAACGGTGCTTCTTTCAGATGTTTGGACAAATGGAATCTGTCGGGACGTAAAGAGGATTAAAATTAAAAGGAATGCATTCATGTTTACTAAAAACATGTGTGAGGTATTTTTTTAGACGAACATTGAAGGAGAGAATGGTGAAACTGATAATATCCATTGGGATGTTCATCTCATTTTCATCACTATTTTCTAATAATAACCACAACTTGACCTCACATTATTTGTATTTGTTTCGCTCTGGATCCATCATGTTTAGGTGCTACTGGAAGTTTTTTCCAAATGAATCATGACCTTCTATTTTATTTTATTTGGGAATCCATTCCATGTCACACAGGATTGCCAAGAAAGCATTCTCGATTTGAATGATTGCGAATACAGAGTTTTTTGGCTCACAGTTTTGCATTTTTAAAGTCTAATTGATGCCAAATAAGTAATAAGCTGGCACACTCGAAATGTGTTACTGGTTGTCTTTTACTTCTACTGATGTTCAAGCTTCAACAATGCCTCTTCATCATGAGTCTGACTCCCAGGACGGACAGATGGCAGTATGTATCGTGTGTATACATTGAAATGATAATACCTTTTCCAACATAAACAGTCCAAATGTGAGAAAAGATAATCTGCCACTCTCCTTTGAGCAGTGAGTCTTCACTTGTACGTTCACTTGGCTTTGAAGAGTTCAAATCTACTGGATTTGATTCATCTTTCTTTTGTTGCAAAACTGTTTTCTGACAACATAGACATTTGAATCAGACTCAATGTAATTAGGATTTGGATCAGGATGGTGTTGATATAGAAGGGGAGAACAGACCAAATGAGCAAAAGGAGAGAGATTCACTGACTTTTGGCATTTCCTAATGTTCCAGATGTCATACTTCGAGCATCATCCCCGGCTAATTCAGGAAAGATGGTGTTCGAACATTTCTGACAGGAAACAGCAAGTGACCTTTAAGCTGGAAAAGCTTGGCTGGTATTGCGTCCTCGCTGTCTTTTTCCATCAGATCCGGAGGTGCTGAGCAGAGACACATCCTTTAGTTCAGGTGAGTATGAAATGCCAGTCTGTCAGCTCCGGTCTAATCTGAGCTGTGCAATGTGGTATAAGCAAAAAAAAAACTCTGCTACAATCGGCCCATCTAGTGATTCAAGTCAAAGTAACCTTCACTGATGCAGGTTTCTCGGAAAAACCAACACATCCATTAAGTATTGGCATCATAAGTGTTGACAAGAAGTATCAGCATTTCTCACAGTTAATAGCACTAACATCTTAACCCTTTCTCCCACATAAGGAACTCTTCTGGTTTGAACACATCCTGTAAATGTGTGTGATGTGAAAGTTGTCACATATGCACAGTTTGAATCAACATTGTTATCATTAAATGGATAACATGAATAAAACCTTGGACAATCATTCCTTAATTTAACATACTCAATAACTGGAGGTGTTTCAGATTGTTCAGGAAGCTCTTCAAAGACAAATTAATATCCTTTCATGACTAATACCTGACCTCGCCGAGGTGAAAACTCCTAGTTAAAATAAATATCAAGAGTTTCTCTGCATTATTCATCACAGGCTGACCCAGGTCTACTTATGAAGGGCAATAAGAGAACATCAGTGAGCTTACCATCAGGATTTTAGATGAGTGCAGCCGGTTCAATCATATGACATTTATCTTTTGTTTGAAAAGCAAATGATAATCTGACATCAGAGCCTTTTTATGTGTATGGCTTAAAGGGACAGTTAACATAACCTAGCAATTATTTTCTTTCTTTATACATCTAGATGTTTGTGTAGTTGCGAAATCTGGAAACTTCCCAGGAATATAATGGAACTACATTGCACTCAGTTAGTGGTGCAAAAAGGACAAAATAAATACTGAAATGTCTCTATCCAGAAATCACGACACTGTTACTCTAAAATAATCGACAGACATGGTTGTGAGCAGCTTCATGTAGGAACTATTTTCTATACCCACCAACCACATCAGCGTATTTCTACTCATGGAAGAGAGGCTTGTGCTCTTATACGCCTAGTTTACCTGAGCAAACTAATGAGAGCCAAGGATTATTTTAAAGGGGCTTTTTTGTACACAATTTCAGGTTCATTGTATTTTGTGCTGCTACTGTGACATGTTCACATGCTTTAATACTCAAAAAGTGCTTTGAACTTTGGGATTTTTAGCCTTTGTAGACCAATTACGTGCAGAAAAACCTACACAACACACTACTGGAAAGTGAAAGCATAATAGGGTCTCTTTAAATCTAATGCTGACACAAGCATGGTGTGTTTTGGTAGAAAGAAAATAGGTCCTTAATGAAACCACTCCGAAAAGGACTGTAGATTATTATAAGTTATAAGGTCATGACTTCTGGAAAAAATATTTCCTTTAGTTTTCAAATGTAAATAATTACTCCATTGAGAAAAAGTGAATTGACTATTGTTAATGTTCTTATGTTTGTGTGTTTAACATGCATTAACTGTGTCATGATTTCTGAAGAGAGACATTCCCGTTGAGTTTTCAGATGTCTTTTTTTTATAGGCTTTAAGCACCAAAGTGTCATTAGAATGAATTAAGCAGAGTTTATTTACATCAAAAGAAAAGGCCAACCTCTCTTTATCTAATACTGTACCTTCAACACTTGGCATTTATCAATCTATATTGATGAATAGAACTAAGGTGAGAGGAAAAATATGTATTCTCGATTTTTTGGTCAACTGTCCCTTTAGGCTTTCATGTGGCTACAACAGACTGATCCGAGCAAACATTTACCATTCGTTTGGCGCACAAAATATACGGAAAAAATCACTATCCCTGGTTTGCCTGAATATTTATCCTGATAATGTTTGCAGAGGAGCAGCAATGACACGGTTACACAGGATGAGAGGAAGGGGGTTGAAAGCAGGCAAGACATCGATTTAATATAAAAACAGGACACGTATGAAAATCTCATAAAAGGGAATAGGACTTTATTTTATTTGCTATATAACGGTATCAGGCACTACACCACCCTAGGCAGAAATTTCATTTGCAGTATACCACCATTAAATTATTCACATCCAGCACTCCTATCGCTATAGTGGTTAGTTGACGTGTGAGTGGTTTCTAGATGTGCTGATGAGAAGCAAACATGTCAATGACTGTTGTTTTTAGCCACGCTTATTTAGATGATGCTGACAGAGTAAAGACAAATGGAAAAGGAGTCAGTTCTAGAAATAGAACTGAGAGAGAACTTCTAGAACTGAGCCTAAAATGGCAAAAAATGGCCGCCATACAGAAGTTAAACCCTACTGATTTGAGTAAATCACTTTTCCTGTAGCACCACCCTCAAGACAGTCTTTACTCGCTTGTCCATTAGTGGTGAGACTTTGGAAATAACAATGTTGTCTCGCCATGTTTTATTCTTCCAACACTTTTGATTTCTGTTGTGTAATGAGTTTCACAGCCTCATGAGGCCGCTGGTCAGACAAACACATCTTAGGATTTCTCTCACAGTGCATCTCAATCCTACCCAAATCCTAGTACCATGAAGGGCTTTATGCACACAAAATATACCAAACAAGTATACTAGACAAGTATACCGATAGTGTTAAAATGGGAAATGTTTTCACAGAAAATAAATAATTTACAAAGTAAAGGTGTAATGCAAAATACAGGTAGTATTACAGGTAGAGTATTTGCATATGGCACATGAAAAACAGGTGCTCCGATGTGATCATTTCTGATTATAATGACATAGTAAAAATAAACACATTGACATTTATACAATTAATTATAGTGTTGTTGTTTAAAACATTACCAAGTTTCACAGAAATGAATGAGGACAACATATTTAATTTGGTGCTTGCTTTAACCCATGTCCATGAAACTGTTGTGCTTGTTAGTTTTGAAATGTGAAACATAAATCATTGTGTTAGACAAAAACAAGTAACTCTGGTGTTGTGAATGATATCATTGAGTTCTTATAAATAGTGGCTTTGAATGATCTAGATTGTTATCTGCATTTATCTGGTTTTATCTGAATATCATTACTTCATCCGATCCATAGTGCATAAACAAAAAGTGGCTGATAGCAGGACAATGTCAGTTCAAGATAGGGCTGGGCAATTCATTGATATGAGACTAGATATAATAGATATCTTACATTAGTTATCTTTATTATTATAACTTGTCATTTGCTGGCTTTACAACATGCACTTTAAGTGATGTCATTTTTTGAACCAACCAAACTGTTTCTGGCTGTTCTATTAAGGCCACTTAGACATTATATCCACATAAACAATGATTATTTCATAAAAATCTCATTGTGTAAATACTTTATGAAAGCACCAATGGTCTTCATCAGTCTACATCATCATCGCAATATGGAATGTATTTGATCAGAAATGTTGTGATATTGTATTTAATCCCTATCGCCCAGCCCTAGTACTAAGTCTACTCCTGTGTGACTGTAACTCCTCACAATGTGCTTCCACTCAGAACTTGTTGAGTGGCGGCAGCGCCTTCACGAGCACAGCTGAGAGCAGGTCTGCAGGTCCAGAGGGGAGTGGCAGAGCAGTGGCTGAGGGGTCTCCATTCTTGTTTTCTGAGTGCTTAGGTGTGGGAACCTTCCCTCTTTGCAGCGTGGTCTTCCCCGGCCCACTCCCCCCCCCTGCACTGGTCTTGCTGTTCTCCGCTGTGGGGATGACTGTTCCCAGGTTGGGGTTTCCCAGCACGACGGTCCCTGTGTGCTCCATGCTGCTCTGACAGCAGCACAGCAGCCTGAAGAAGGCCGCCCTCATCTCCCTGCTGGACAGAGTGTATATCAGAGGGTTGAGGGCCGAGTTGAGCACAGCCAGGGCGATGAACCAATCCACCTGGAATAGCACGGGGCATTTAACTGGGCTGCAGCCAACATCCAGCAGCAGCAGGAGGAAGAGGGGCGTCCAGCACATGACAAACACTCCCAGAACAATAACCACTGTCCTCAGCAGGGCTAGAGAGTGCTCTGACTGGCTGCTCACCCTGCGGCCGCTGGAGGTCACCAGGCGGTAGATCCTGATGTACAGGATGATGATGGCCACCAGCAGGGCGCTGAAGACGCTGATGCAGAAGGCCACGTAGCTCTTAGCGTAGAGCGGCAGCACGGTGGAGCAGGAGGCCATATTGTCCAGGCAGTTCCACCCCAGGCTGGGCAAGGCACTGAGCAGCACTGACACAACCCAGCAGGCTGCCAACAGTCCCAGAAGTCTCCCGCGACCCGCTGTCTCACAGGGACGCAAACGCACCATAGTCATGTGCCTCTCAATCCCAATGGCCAGGAGACTGAAGGTGGACGCACTGAGGGCCACGAACATGCTGCCTTCTCTGGCCAGCCACTGCACCGGGGTCAGGAAGAAGGTGTTGCGTCCCGAGGTGAAGATGTTGACCACATAGGCCACGCCGGCCAAGAGGTCTGACAGCGCCAGGTTCCCAATGAGGAAGTACATGCGGCTGTGGAAGCGTTTGTTCCTCCAGAGAGCCAGCAGCACCGTGACGTTCTCCAGGACGATGAGGCAGCAGATGAAGAGCAGCACGGCCATCTTGCAGGTCCCGCTGCTGCGAGGCCGTTCCCACTTCCCCGAGTGGTTGTAGTGGCTCACGATGACAGCGTTCATCCCCTCCTCCACTATGTTCCCCATCCTGACTGGCCTTTCTTTGGCCTTCCTGGGTCAGACAGCAGAGGGCGCCACAACACTGGACACAGCAGAAGATGCTTAACCTGGCAGGGTAACAGCTGGCATCTTACAGCCTCCTGAAAGAGCTGCAAGATAGAGAAAATGTTTTTAAAAGTTATTTTCAACACTTTAAAGTCACAAAAGTTACATTCAACAACATTTTGGATACTTTATCTAAGAAAGACATACATAGGAGGACTCTTACATATAAAAGTATTAGTTAAAAAGGTGCATATCCAACAAAAAACTGCATAACTAACATTTCCTTCCTTTATTGTCCCAGCTAAAGTAGCAGATTTCATTTAAGAGAATATAAATAACACAGACTTATATAAGGAGAATAAACTGTAGATAAGATTACAACTACTTTGTTATTGTCATGTTAATACTAAACAAACAGCTGTGGCAGTTACTGTTGTTAATACATCATGTGCGATACATGTTTATAAGTATGATTGACTACAACCATAATTGGATACATCTCTGAGTGTAGCCTGTTAAACATCTCGATGTAAAAGCTTACAAATGTATCCAGAAGTTTAACATGTCATTTAATCTTGATGTGGGAGGTGTATCCAAGATGAATAAATACACAAGGATGTGGAACTATTGGGTATTCTTATTTTTTTCAAAATGTAAACACTTTTAAACACTATGTTAGTTGAAACAATTAGTTGGTTTTTTTGCGATTTCAGCTTTCCTGTTTTGGAAAGGTTTCCCAAAGTTGAATTGAATGATGAACTGTTATAGACCAGCAGGTAAGCTAGTAGGAAAGGTGTCTTCAATGACTGATACTGCTGCAGATAAGAGTAATTGAACTTACCTGATGGAATAACTTGTCTCATCTATACATCCCGGTTGATGGACGATAGTTGAAGTTATTTGGAAAGTAATTATCTTTCCTGCGTATCGATGCACTCGAGCAAATTATGTGTTTGCCAAAAATGGGATATCTTCGACGTAAATGCAAAGTCGTTATAGAGTCCTCTCCCGTATAAACGTTTCCAATCACGGTTTCTCTTTACATCCACTTTGTGTTGCGTCCTGAACTTCATCTCCTCCAGACTGTGACTCCTGCAGCTCGGACACTCCCGCCATCACCCCACCCTGCTGGGGGAGGGATTTCCCTCACCTCTCCATTTAGTCTTACATTAATTATGAGTCAGGAAAGAGGTCACAGCCGCGCGTGTCATCGAGCCAGACATCAGACGTCACGTGTCACTTTGTGTTCATAACGATTACATTAATTTCCAAAAGTATTGGGTGGGTTTGATTTGTTTTCTCTTTTAAAGTATGGTTTGTTTTTCATTCAGTTCAGCAGTGGAAGAAGTGCTCAGATCCTTTACTTAAACGAACAAATACTATGGTCCTAAAATACTCCATTACAAGTAAAAGTCCTGATTTCAAAATGTTCCCTTCTTAAAAGTACAGAAGTTTGAGCACTCGTTTTGCAGAATGGCTATTTTCACAGTATTCATATTGTTATGTTTATTATATTATCCTGTTTTTATTATGTAAGAGCATTTTAGTGTTGTAGTTTGTAATTTTGGACCAAAGTTAGATGGTTGAAATACTGTAGATTAGCAATACAGCATTGTACCATATTAGCATATGTGTTGTATATATAATAAATGTAGTTGAGTAATAAGTACAATGTTTGCCTCTAAAATATAGTGGAGTAAAGGTATAACATATAAAATGGAAATACTCACGTAGGCCTACATTGTCAAAAAAGCACTTAAGTACAATAATTGAGTAAATGCAGTTAATTCCCACCACTGGAGTTCCGCTGACTGATTCAGACAGGAATATCTCATTTTTTTCAATGTGTCATTAAATTGCTGCACATGCACGCTCATGTCACAGAGGTTTGCCCCGGGCCCTGATGCGCTCCCTGTCATCATCTACACCGCCTTATTCTGTTTTGCTTTGGTTGCATATTTTCAGGATTGATAATGATGATGGATTCATAAACCAACATTACCCCCCTTCCCCCGCTAGTTCAATTTGTTAGAGAACTGAAAGCCAAATCCAGATTATGTCCACATTATCTAAAAGTTGACCACAGACTCACGAAATAACCCATGGTGAAGTGTGAGTGATTATTTGCCTTTCTGGGAAATCAGCCCCTCCAGTGACAAGCCAAGAAGTTGCAACCCGTTTGATATCTGACTCATTGTTTTTCAAGTTCAAATAAAAGATGTCTCGGTCCCTTTGCTCCATCAGAGTGTGAGATAGGTCAGACCTCTCCCATTGAAGCCAACTATGGGAAGGGAAGAGTCATACTTTTCTTGTCCTTTTATGCACTTCGTAGTTGCATTCTGAAGAAATATGTCACTGATAGGAGGAAGACACTAGTTTGGGAAGCTGAATTTAGCTATAGTGACCACATGGTTTCATTATCAATCCATAAGTCAAGTAAATCAGGTCAGATGCATTCAAGGACACCACAAGTCTGATGTTGATTTAATGCAATTGTTTTCACACCGTCATGGTCTGCCGTGCTGTAATCCTGATAATACCAATCATTATTTTCCTCCTGCAACTTCCTGTTGTGGTGTGACTTGGGTAACCAAGGTGAGAACCATAGACTGTTTTTGCAAAGTGGACCTAGTCACTGTAACACTAACCATTAGTTTATTGACTATGTTTTTAAACCCTGGCATTTTAGCCGTCACCAGCTTAGTGTATTGCAACTTGGGAGGGTGGAGCAACCTAACACTGAACATGACATTTTTACTCGACAAAAATTGTTACAAAAACTTTTGTAAACAGACAAAAAAACACAGACAACATTCATACTTGGAAAACACTGTGTTACCGTCAAGTCAAACCCAAGGTCGCCCGGCCCTAAAGTATACCCTAATTTGTATTTTTTTACTCTAAATGCAACAATAATTTGCTAAATGAACTTCCTGCTTTGCTTGAGAAAACTGACAACTAGGGATTGAGACTATACATTTGTCGGGGCAACATTGTATTGAGTACAAAAATCGATAGAGAAGAAGGGGTTATTTTCTCATAGACTTATATAAAACCAAACTTCTTTTTTTCGCAACCTAAGGTCCTTCACTTTAGGCCTTAATATAAGTTGAATGGCTAGCTTATATATTAGTTATCCCTTTTATAGTTGTCAAGAAAAAGGGAAATTACATTTAGATGCCATTTCTTGTTCTTGCGAGCTGTTAACTTATTTATTTGTGCTATTGCAAAGTTAGGCTATTGCTATTTAGAGCTAGCATCAGTGTCCATTCAAGGATCTCCTGTTTCTGATCTGTCCGTTGGCATGAGCATTATTTAGCACCGGAGGTTGCCTCTTAGTTTGAACACAAAGCAGAAACCATAGCTGGATTTGGATGGTATGGGACATGATAAGGGCCGTGTGTTAACCACTAACACCCCCTCTTCAACTCAGCTAATCTGGCACGGCATTGTGTTTAAAAAACAGACCGCAAATTCCCGTAAGCCATTATTCCATCCACTGGATGGTGAAATGAGTGGAAACTGAGCGGTAGGGGCTGTTCCTCCTTGTTGTTTACACTGTGGACTTTATTGCAGTTTTCCCACCGACTTTACCATGGTTTCAGGAAGAGAGGATGACGATGGTAGAGGTCAAAAGTCATCTCACCCAGAGCAAAATGAAAGGGTGACAGAAAGGCTGAGAGATAGTTTCAGAGAATGGGGAAAAAGAGCAGTGGAGAAATGAGGCTTTGATTAGGAAGTCGTAGGTGCAAAGTAGTGTGTTTTCTGCCTACATTCCTTCATTAAGGATCATTTATGCATCTATATTGATTTTATATGCAAATATGTGTATATATAATAGTATGTATCAAGCAGATCATCACAGTTTAAGCTTATTTGGATTGAAAAAGAAACATGAAAGTAAACATTTTCCCTTAATTGTCCCTTCAATGGCTGTCCTGAAGCTTTTGATTGTGTCACCATATTGTTCTGCAGCAGGTTGATTTACCTTGTGTTAAGATTGTTTAACAACTATAGTTTCCATTCATCACAAACAAACTTTCAAAAAGAACTTGCAGGCCAACATTGACAAGCTGTCCTTAAAATACCCAAACAATTAAATAACTCATCCATCCAACAATTCCATGCGAAACATCTTGAGATTTGGAAACCTTGAGAGCAGCTCTGAATATTTTGAAGACTTTTGTTTCCAAGGACAAAATAGTTCCTAGTGTGTTATCGCTTGTGTCAGAAAGGACAAGCATTCCCTTACATATGGGAGGATAATAGAGAAGAGAGCCAGATCTCTGTCTTTAGATATTGGATGTTTGTATTGATTGGCAGTTTTGCTCAATAAATATGGTGGTTAGCATGTTTTGAAAGTGTCTCTCAAGATAACTCAACCGTGGCTATGACGGGGCTCTGTGTTTTCTTTTCTTCATTTCTCTTCGCTGATATCTCCTTCGTTTTTCAAACTGTCCATCTCTTCTGTGTTTTGTTTTTCACAATATATGTTTTTGTGCTGGATCTAATGGTCTAAAATAGCAAGGAACAGGCCAGAAATTGAGACTTTGATGGATGGCGGTGCTGGCTAACAGAAACCGACAGCGTTACAAATGTTGATAAAAAGAAGGGGAGATGGAAAGCGACAGGAAAGAGCAGGAGACTAAGGAGAGGCTGACAGTTTTCCCTTTCTCTCTCGTTCTCTCCCAGTCCACTGGTATCGCTGATTGTGAGCATGTAGTCTGGCCCTCTCGCACATGTCAGCCCAGGCATTGCAGATTAATGAATGACCTCCAGAGCTGTTGACTTTACCCTGAGCAGCTAGAGATGTACAGACACTCTGACAACAACTCATTTATAACCATATACAAACACCCCGAAGGCCTTGGCTCCGTGTTGTTGCAAGCTGGATGTGCTGGATGTGCTGGATGTGCTTCCTGGCTGTTTGGTGGAAAGAGGAAATGTAGCAACAGTTCACCAGATCATGAAAAAAAGCCTTGTTGCCAGGTCCTGTTAATGGTTTTCATTTCTGCATCTTTACGTGTGTGTGTGTGCTGCAGTGTTGTGAGTCAGGGTACTGACGTAGGCTCTGGTGGTGAGTTGGGTGTTTGGGAATGTAAAGGGTAGTGGGAACGAAGCAGAAGCTGCAGTGGTGGAAAAGGAAAGCCTCACCCCGCTGCCCTCCTCTCCTGCAGTTTACCCACACCCACTGAAAGAGTTTATTCCAAAATGATACAAGAATATTTGCTCAGCTTTACAAACTCCAGCTGGATTTCTAGATCTACAGATAGGGCTGGATGAATTCAAATTCAAATTCGAAGGGGCTTTATTGGCATGAAAGTTAAATTAAACAATGTTGCCAAAGCATCACAATACAAAATAATTAACAACATTAACATACATTTCAAATGTTTACATATTATTGATGATATATATATACAGTGATACAATTACATTTCAACATGTGTGTGTGTGTGTGTGTGTGTGTGTGTGTGCGCGTGTGTGTGTGTGTGTGTGTGTGTGTGTGTGTGTGTGTGTGTGTGTGTGTGTGTGTGTGTGTGTGTGTGTGTCTCATTCACTGTCCCTCAGGTTGTGGCATGTGTATACATATTGGGCAGCAAGGTGTGCCTTGTCTCCTTCTCCTAGGAGTACTCTCAGTCTTGAGAGGTCATCAACCTCCTTGAAACCTGGGATTACAGAGTTCAACTTGTTCCAGTAAATGTTCCTTACTTGGTTGAATGTTTGGCACTTCAGGAGGAAGTGCATCTCTGTCTCAGTCTCACCTGTCGTACAGTGACCACATATTCTGATGATATGTCCAAACATTTATATTCAAATTTACATTGATAGATGACTATAAAAAGCATAATTAAATGTACTATTAATAACACTCGATTTACAGTTTTAGAGTTATTTCCTTTCGACAGAACTCAAAATAAATCGTGTTTGTTTGTTTGTAGCCTTTATTTAACCAGGTGAAAGCCCCTTGAGATCAAAAGATCTCTTTTTCAAGGGTGACCTGCAGAAGATAAGTCATGGTTCATAATATCTAATACCTCATCATTTAAAGTGGATTATGCACAGTAGATACGACACTTCTTGGTCTTTGGACTACGCACTTTATTCCTTCACCAAAGTTCCAGGTTAACCTTATGCTAACTTGAATAAGTATTAACTAATTGTATTATGCAGCTCTCAAAACAGTCTATTCACCGTTTTAGAGCAACGGTAGTTAGAGAGGATTGACTGTTTAAACTAGTCTGTTGAGATGAGGAGGAAAACAGATTTAAATATAATTCTTTTGGAGAAAAAAAATCAGTCTTTAAGAACAACATCATTAGCTTAACCTTCACCTTTTATCAGATACAGTATCTGTGCTCTGCTGACAGTCACTGTCTACTTTCTTGGTCTTGGACTGAAATACAGAGTGATGCTGCTTTTAGTTCAGCCTCAGGAAGAGTAGTTTTGAGAATGTGCTACTTGGTAACATAAAGAAAAATAAAACTCATCTTTATAAACTAGTTTAAAATAGAAATGTTTACTAATATGTTCACATTATCCACAGTATTAATTGTTAACTGTAAAAAAGGCATTCAATATGTTTATAGTGTTCTTATTTCTGATTTGTATCTGTATCTTACATCTTATGTAAAGCCCATTTTTTGTAACTTCTTAACAACAGTTATATTTGGATTGAATTATAATCTAGGCAGGAGATTGAAACTAACAAACAATTAACCCAACCCAAAGGTAGATGGTTGCACCATTATCTGTATCTGGAGGACCATCACATATTTTCCTGGAGAGAACATGGGGCACGTCTCTGTTGGAGGTCGAGCAGAGCTCTGAGAGCTGATAGTGTATCTGAAGCTTTGCTGCTGGGCTCAGTTATCAGCGCAGCTCGGAGGTCCTTAAGGGCACAAGGTGACTGCCTGTCTGAGAAACCTTGCTGGTCCTTTTAGATAACCTTTTTATCTGCATCCAGCTCAAAATAGCCACATCAAAGCTGCTCAGATGGTAGGATGAATGGATGTACAATGTGGTGTAATGGGAAGTTGGTCATTTTGTTAAATGATCTGCGCAGAAAATGTATGTTAATGTTCTTTCTCTCCTTTTTACTAAGAGACATGTGAACAGATATGGATGGAAGGCAAATAGATGAGATCTTTCCCTGGTTCTAAGTAGTCGCCATGAGGGAGAACAAATTATCAGCAAGGAAGGGGAAGACGTTGATATCTTTATTCTTTATCCTTGAACCCAGATGTAGTATTCCTAGATAAACAGTCTGATTTATCAACCTTAATGTAATGTGCTAATGATTAGAAATCAGTGACACCACGGTTGTATAATTACCTTGCAAGCTCTGGATCTCGAAAAAAACATGAAGGGTTTTTAAATACAGCGCTCCATCTGAAGTCTGGCATGTGGCGCAGTGGATAGAGCCTTGGTGTTGGGATAATAGGAGCACAGGTTCAAACCCCACTGCACCCAGCATGTCGTTGTGTCACTGAGACACTTCACCCCAAATTGCTCCTGTGGGGATTGCCCACAGTATTGAGTATGTAAGTCGCTTTGGATAAATGCATCTAACAAGTGACATGTACTGTAATGTCTTCATTGTGGCTCCCTCATCTTTAAAATGTCATCATGTTTGTTCTCACTCATAACTCTGGACCTTCCAAGGTTAGGATCTTTATGGCGTTGTTTATTTTCTTTACAATAAGGCGCTTAAACACAAAATAGACTTCAAGCCTCCGCATGGCCAAAATATTTAAAAAAAACGTTGACCTCAGTCGTGTAAACAATTATGCCGGATTTTCTCAGAACTTTATTTCTGATGTCTGGAAAAGCGTAACAAGAGTAAATTCCCATGTGTGAGAACACTAGACAAATTAATTTACCAGAACACTGGGAGTGGTTATGATGCATTCCCATTCACTTGTATGTGTTTGTGTTGAAGACTTTTGTTCACACAGAAACCTTGAGGGGGTCAACGGCCCAACGCTCACAAAGTCAGCAGAAAACATTCATTCTTTACATGCAGGAATAATGCAAACTATTTCTGGATGTTTGTTTGTCTTGGCGGGCTGTGCTTTGTCTGTCTGCTGCTTTTTAAGATGGGGTCAAAGGGTCATTTCCCTTGAGAGGAGAACTAATGGTCCCACAATCCAGTGTGGTGCTGCTGCACACATGTTAAACTGACCCCCAAAACATGCACCATCTACCAACCCCAACACCACCCCACCATGGACTTCTGCAGGCCCAAAAAGCCCCCCCCCCATGCTTGCCCCCGTCCCAACCCCACACCCCTCAACTCTCCGAAAACACATCTGCCGGAGCCTGAGAAAGAAGTAACCCACTGACAGAAACAGACCAGACTCCAAATACCACCAGTTCAGATTTAGAATCAAAAGACTTTTATTTGTAGCGTCTGTATAGAACCAAGTCATAATGCAACATGATGCAAGGCCAACGAGACCTCACCAAAAATACCAGTATATACATTTGACAAGTACATAAATATACTACATTTCATACACATTCGGTATCAGCGTGGTTTCATGGAAAAGTAGATCCCCAAAAAATCCCAAACACAAGTGCCAGGCCATGCGCTCACACAAACATCCACTCCAAACAATCCCAAAGCAGACAATGTCACAATGCAACTCCCATCCTGCACACCAGCCTTTGATCGACACCACACTACTTGCCCTGGACCCAGCAGCCCAGTGTTTCACAGACAGATTCCTGTTGGTATCCACATTTTCAACATGAAATCCCAGATCCAACACCATAAAAAGAAGTGCATCCTATGGGCTTTGCCCTCAGCCAAGTCATTAACACCACTGCTACAAATTACTGCATGGAAATAGGAAACCAAATAAGAACTTTAGTTTCAATTCACAACATTTACCACATGTTTCCAATCTTTCTAAGCTACCGTTTGGGCCGTCTGAAACATAGTAATGGTGGTGGTTACAACTGATAACATCCATTTAAAGGCTGATAACATTTATGTTTGCAAAAAATGTACTTTGTACATGGGCCCCTTGGAGATTCGGGGCCCCTGCGCAGCTGCACCATTTGCACCTTTGATATTTATGCCAATGACTTTCAGCCAGGAAACTGCTGCTCGCTGTTAAACGGATCGTTAACGTCGACTTATTTTAACTTGGGAATGTGACTTAAATTACAAACTTACTTAGTTAAAGCCAACCCATGATCTTTTTCTAACCATTTACAATTTGTTTTGTTGCCTTTTTTTTTGTTTTGATTTAATTAATTCATTATTTACTTTGAAACAGAGTCTACAATTCGGGTGAATGTATGTTGCAGACAAACGTTCGATGTGCAGAGGTATTTTCCCAGCATGTGACCCTGCCATAGTGGCTTTCTGAAAATAATAGTGTATGTTTGTGAATGTATTACTGTGTGAATGGCAATCAGTCACAGCTGGGCTAACAGCCTCTCACTGACAGTGGGCTCTGTGGCCTGTGTGACGCGCGATGCTCCACAAAAAGAAAGGCTCGATAGAGATCTGCAGAGTTAGTAAAGGCTGCCATGGTGATCGCTGAACCAGCAATAACAATAAGACAGGCCGGCCATCAGACACGGCCATCCTAAAGCTCCCTGGCTCCAGAGAATCGCTGGTGAAAATAAAGGCTAAAATCACACACTTCACATCTCATTACACAGGGCCACTGTGACAGAGGACAGAGGGCCAAACACAGGTCCACTCCACCAAGTAAAGCCATCAAAATACATGTAAATGTGTGGGAAAAAAGTTGATATGGTTAATTAAAATGTTCACTGCAGAACTTTTATTTGTAACAGAACGGTAGGCCTATATTTATTTTACTTAATGGTAGGTTGATAGCTTCAAAGGTAGGTTCAAAGGTATCGTATCGCTGGGCAACTTATTGAGATGCGCATCGCATCGGCCTCAGTGATGGAGATGCACATCCCTATCCCACACAGTTTATTGACCGACCTGCAATAATTTGAATGAAGCTGTGAAGTAAAATTCATGAATTCCCACATTTATTTTGAGACCCGACCCGACTTCCCACATTTTACAAATTTGAAAATAAACTATCTATTGCATTTAATAGTAAACAAATGTAAAAGAAAGAGCGTCATTTCAGAAAATCAGGACTATTGGAATGCACAATGGTCAATCATAGTACATAGTATTTTGCGTTTGACACTATTTTATGTCTGAATTTGTTATTTACACCTGGATACTTTTTTATACCCACTTTTTAGAGATGCCAAGATTGGTGGCTACCATGAAGACAACACTGGACAACATTTCATGGTCGTCCTCATCAGGATCTTGTTCTAGTAGTGGCAACGGTGACTCCCAGCAATCTGGCCGCAATACTGGCAGTAACGACTTGGTATGACCAACATAGTAATGTAACTTTATTGCTATTGTTCTATAACAAATTAATCACTGCGGATCAATGGAATTGTATTTTCACACCCTTGAAGCCAAGACGAGAGCTGCCTCACATAATATACAGAAGTGTACTCGAGTACTGTTTGAGTACACCTTGACTTGATTACGGGGGACGGCTGTGGTAGAGCAGGTCAGCTACCAATCGGAAGGTCGGTGGTTCGATCCCCACCCCACCACCGGCAGCCATGCGCTGTTGCGTCCCTGAGCAAGACACCTAACCCCAAATTGCGCATCGGTGTGTGGATATTAGGGAATGTGTTACCTCTGATGGTTTATCTTCCGCCATCAGTGTATGAATGTGTGTGAATTTGATATGTGGTGTAAAAGCGCTTTTAGTAGTCTGCTGACCAGATCAAGCGCTCTACAAGTACAGTCCATTTACCATTACAAATATGTTTTGTTGCCATTAGAAATACACTTGCATGACTATTATATTATATCTCCAGGGTGTTTAAAATATAGCAAATCATTCAAGTTCATTTGATGGTAGTAATTTATCTTGTTTTAATCCGCCTCTTTGTTTTTACAGATGTTCCTAGGCAACTCCTCCGTCCAGGTCTCCACACGCCTCTTCCACAGATTAGGCAACAGAAGGATGTCTCTCTTTGCCCAGGAACTAGCAACGCTAATCTTTGGGAAAGAGACCCTGGCGAAGTCTACCCTTACTGGGAAGGGGAAAACCGCAGAGACCCTTGACCCGGAGAAAGTCAATGCCATTATAGGTACAGATATTCTCTATTAATTTTATCATTATGAATGGATTTCAATCTAATATATTGTTTATATTATCAAGTATTAAATCCCATGCTTCCTTCCTGTTTTGTAAGACACCGTGAGAGAAACATTTCCGGGCACCGAGGTGAGTGCGATCCGGGCCCTGCTGCGGAGGAAATGCAACAACGAGAGATATACAAGCAACGTTACTACTCACTGATGGCCACCATTTAGTTTATATAGACTTTTCAAGTTAGTTAGTCAGTTTAGCCATCGTGTTTTGTTAATTGTTAAATTTAGTATAAACATTAAAATTATGTTTTTCTCATAATTGAAGTGCAATTTGTCATGAAACAGAATAGCACACTTGGTGTGTACTTAAGTGGTATCCGGAAGTAGCTTAAAGTGTATGAAGTATAATAGTGATGTATTGTAAGTATGCTTCTGTATCACATAACCCAGTACTTGCAGTGGTAACATTATTGTACTTAAAATACACTTCTATTCTGTAGTATAAGAAGTGATACCATACACTTCTACTCTACATTATAGTATAATAACATTATACTTAAAATACATGGATTTATGGTGCTTAAATTGTGATACTGTAGAACCTTACTATAAATACATTTTTATTAACATAATAGCACAATTTAAAAGCATTAAATACAGTCAGAAAGTGCATTTGAAGTTAATTGGAAATATAACAGGTGTGCTTGAATAAGTATGATAATAGTATGTTGAAAACACACTTATGAATTACTATGAATTGAGCTGAATGTCCTTTTAAGTATATTTCCAACACACTGGTTAACAATACAATTGTGCTTAAAATGTGTTTCGAATGCACACAAATCATGATTTTAACTGGTGTACTTTAGTACACTTAAAGTTTACAAAAAGTTGTGCCAATTTAGCACACTATTTACACTTCAAGTATACTCAACTAATGATTAAGTACACTTTAGTATACTTGAATGCGACCAAAATAGCACATTTATCCAAAAGTGTACTTAATACATTCTTCTAAAAGTATAATTTAAGTATACTATTTTTTTACCTGGGTACGCTTGAGACATTTTAATGTTTTAAGTGTTCATTACTGTGCATTGTCCCTGCCAAATAAATGATTACATTTTTTTTTTTTTAAAGTTGTTCCCTACTGTAAGCCAGGATAAGGAGCTCGAAGCACCAGGAAGTGTTGGTTTTAACACCAAATAGCACAGGGTCTGGTGTCGTGTCAGAACAGGAGCAAGCAATAACAGCAGCCTCTACGGACATCATAGCAAAAGTAAAGAGACCGAAGAGGAGATTGACCGAGCAAAAGGCCGCCGGACAAGGCAAGGCAAGGCAAGGCAAGTTTATTTATATAGCACTTTTCAACACAAGGCAATTCAAGGTGCTTTACAAAAATGAAAGACATTTAGAAAAAGGCATTTAAAAACAGTCACTAAAAAGCAAAGATAAAAAATAAACATTAAAAGAAAAAATATATGAAGAAATAGATACAGTGCAGTTTAAGATATGAATAGTTCACACAGAAGTTCCACTTTACTGATGCTTTTCTTTAAGGTTTCTCCGAACATGAGCTGTGTGCATTTGTATGGCACATACGTCCCGATCAGCATACACAGAGAAAACCAGCCAGGACAAAGTCCCCAGACACTGATCGGTTATTAGCCCCAAATGTTCATTAACCAAAAAACGAAACACTCAGTTTCAATTAAAAGCAGCGGCAAAAAGAAAAGTCTTGCAGTGGACCTGCAGGTTTCTGGGAGTTTGCTCCAGATATTTGGAGCATAGTAACTGAACGCTGCTTTACCATGTTTAGTTCTGACTCTGAGGACAGAAAGCTGACCAATCCCTGAAGACCTGAGAGATCTGGATGGTCAGAAATGTATTTTGGGCCTAAACCATTCAGTGCTTTATAAACCAGCAGCAGTATTTTTGAAATATATTCTTTGACACACAGGACGCCAGTGTAAAGACTTCAGAACAGGAGTGATGTGATCCACTCTCTTAGTGTCAGTGAGGACTCGAGCAGCAGCGTTCTGAATCAGCTCCAGCTTTCTAATAGATTTTTTAGTGAGACCTGTAAAGACACCATTTGTTTTAATGCACTGATATCATGTGTGATTCTGAACTGTGTACTGTGCAGCTGCCTCTTTATGATAGGAGGAGGCAGGGCATTTCAGGTTGTTGATCTTTATGAGGAGACAGACACATAGTTGTTGTCTCCTACATATCTCATTTCTATGAGGCGTGAAGGAAGTCCAGAAGACGTCACAGATGACCCATCACAGATAACCCGACGCTTTTCCGACACCCGCGGCTGATATTAGTGCCACCTCGATTTACGACTTTGTTGTTATCTCCTGTATTTTGGACTATATAAGCCTGAGGTTTTTTCCTGCTCCGTTGAGCAACATACCCCATGTGTGTGAGTTAAACCATATCCTTTGTATGTGATTTAACTCTGCTCCTTCTTGCAAGAAAAAATTAGTACCTGATTATTGATTCTCAACCTGGTGTCGAGCGATATTTTCCTAACACACCATTACAGTAGTCGAGTCTACTGAAGATAAAAGCAGGGACAAGTTTTTCCAAATCCTGCTGTGACATTAGTCTTCTAATCCTAGATATATTCTTTAGGTGATAGTAAGCTGATTTAGTAACTGTTTTAATGTGACTGTTGAAACTCAGGTCAGAGTCCATGACTACACCTAGATTTCTGGCTTTATCTGTTGTTTTGAACATTGCAGACGGAAGCTCAGCGCTAACTTTTGTTCGTTCTGCCTTGGCTCCAAAAACCATTACCTCAGTTTTATCTTTGTTTGATTGGAGAAAGTTCTGACACATCCAGCCATTGATTTGTTCAATGCACTCAGTGTTTGAATTGGAGCATAGTCTACTGGTGAAGTGGTTATGTAAATGTGGGTGTCATCCGCATAGCTATGGTAACTTATTTTGTTGTTTTTCATTATTTGAGCCAGTGGTAGCACGTAGATGTTAAAGAGAAGAGGCCCCAAGATGGAGCCTTGAGGAACTCCACATGTCATATTTGTCAACTCAGATGTGTATTTACCTGTAGAAACAAAGTTGTTTCTGTCCTTTAAGTAGGATTCAAACCAATTTAGAACTGTTGATGAAAGTCCCACACGGTTTTCCAGTCGGTCTAGTAATATGTTGTGGTCAACAGTGTCAAACGCAGCACAGAGATCTAATAATACTAACACTGAAGTTCTGCCATTGTCTTTGTTTAAGTGGATGTCATTGAAGACCTTTACAAGAGCAGTCTCAGTGCTGTGGTTTGGACGAAATCCTGATTGGAACACATCCAAAGAGTTATTTAAATGCAAGAAGACAAGAGTTAATCTTGGACTTGTCTTTAGTCGTTTGCATGAACTTCATATAAACGTTTTTTGCTCTGGCTGCTCTGTCTTGCTTTCTGTCATTTATGGAGTTTCCTGATGGACAGAAAGCAGAAGAAAGCTAACCGCTAACTGCTGCTAACAGTTGCTGGCGTTAGCTAGTTAGTCGTTAGCACAGTAAGCAATACTGCCAGGATAAGGAGTTAGCACCGGGGAAGTGTTGGTTTTACACCAATAGTACAAAAGGTTTGGGCCAGGTCAGAACCGTATAGCCAGACGAGCAATCTTAGCAGCCTCTACCAACACCATGGCAAAAGCAAAAAGAACGAAGAAGACGCTGACGAAATAAACTAAGAACAGAAAATGTGAGTTTCCAAGCTACAGGTTGGCGGAGAAAGACTTAATCTAGGTGCTTTAAATTGTTTGCAAGAGCTTTGTGAGATAAGAGAATAGACGGACGCCGAGCTGGCCTTCTTGCTGTTGGACAAGTAAGTAATTTTGCCTGGCTTGCTATGTATATCTAGTATTTGTTTCACTTTGTTGATGTTTTGCTGTTAGCAAAGTCGTTGACTCAATAGTTTTGTGACTAGTTGTCCAATATTCCCAACAGCTGTGTATAAAGTGAACTGTATTCTAAACTGGGTAAACAAAAACTACAGATCACTACATATTGTTTCGTTGAGGGAATGTTCAGAATCCTTTAATCCCATAAAAAAATGTTCTCTGTCACTGAGGGATGATCTCAGTCTACGGACTACAACATTTTCCTCATATGCAATTATCATCTACACAAGCGGCCACGGCAGGAATTAATCCTCTTTTCAACCACTGTACACAGTATTTTGGAAATTTTCAGGGCATCTGCGGGGCATATGTTGCTCACACACACACATACACACACACACACACACACACACACACACACACACACACACACACACACACACACACACACACACACACACACATGCGGTCCACATGTGTTTATAAAAATGATGGTCCAGCACCTTGCTGCAGACTCGCCTCCCACCCAGCCAAACAGGCATACCACATCTGTCCTCCTGCCCTTGTCAGTGAAGTGGCAGCTTCATTGGGGCAAAGCATCCGGAGGGGTCCAACAGAAGCATGCTTCAGTGGACAAGAAAGGGCAGCTGTGATGGCCATGGTTTGCTTATTGACGGAGTGTGAAGGGAACTGAGTCATTCTACAGAAAAGGTGGAATCTGGGTGATACAAATCCGCTGAAATGTATTCCTTCTAAACACATCTAAAACCTGTTAAATAGAAATAACTAACTCTTAACTTGATGAATCCACAAGTACTGTAGAGCTTAAAGTATTTGTATTATTTGTATTATTTTTATACATTATACAAAGCTTATTTGTATAGGAATGTCACTGGTGTTACGTGTTACCAGGAAGAAGAGTAACACCAGTGACGGTAACACCAGTTACAATTTGGAGAACACACTACCATTTTAACAAAATGGCTGCAATGTGTCAGACCAAATATGGCTTCAGTCAATATCAAAATCGTTTAACTCTTCAATTCAATACATTTTCCCATTCAAATGTTCACCCCTAGGGCTATGAAATTAGTAACACAAATGACAGACTTGAAAGACGCACGTAAAATTTGAAGATAAAATGACACCTTTAACAAACAAAGTAAGAAGTATCTGACTTTCCTTATGTCTTTGTCCACTGCACTGTCTCAAATGATCTCTTGTTACAGGAGGCACTTCAGAGACAGTACATTATTACAAAATAAAAGCGTTTTGTGTAGCAGTAACACCAATGACGTAATTTTGGGTGAATGACATTTATTTGATATTATTAATAATAATTTGCGGGTTTTTTTACCATTTGAGTGTTATATTTAATGCTTGTAATGTTATGTAAATATAAATTAGATTTATTTATTGAAAAACATTTTTTTTATTTAAACTATAGGCTCCACTTCCATATATGATCAAAGTGACAAGGCAGTTCCTTGAACTTGTCATTTTAAATAAATTGCAATTTATGTATAAAACCATTTTTTATTTATTTTTTATTTAGTACCATTGCAAAGACAATCTCTATTTATTCAACATATATAATGAATGTGAGTATTAAGTCAACGTCATGTATTTTGGTGTCTGCAAAAGTAAGTGACAGTACTTCCACCTTTTCTGTAGAATGACCCAACTAGGGAGATGTGAGAGGGCGGTAGAGGTTGATGGAGGGTTACATGGAGGGAATGTGGAGTGAAAATAAACGAAGAGGGCAGCAAACAGTGGTGCCAACAATGGTGTGTCAGATCCAGGTCTGGCTAAGGTTTATGGGCCGTTTGTATAAACATTGAGTTTGTCTGCCTTCTGAGATCATCCTTTCCAACAGTTAGACCTTTGGGTCGGACCACCAAAAGCCAAATATCTCCACAACATCTTTCCAGCAGAAGTAAAGGGTAACTTTCGTATTTTTGACGTAGACCCTATTTTGCCACGTTTTTGTTTATTGTTGACTTATGGTGACATAGAATTGTGCTGCAGATGGGAAACGCTAAATAGCTACAATAGACAATAGAGCATCGTCAATGTACACTTGCCGAAAAGTGCTTGCTATATCACATTAAGAATGTACTCTGCAGAGAAATGTTACATTTGTTTTACCTTTTGCGTATCCATTCTGTTTTTTATTGGGTCCAACCAAGTCTTACTTAATGAGACGCCTTCTGCAAACTCATGTTGTGTTTCGGGTTAAAAGTGACCGAATGACTTTTATTTTAATCATAAATATTGTGTTTTTCATCCAATTGCCTCAATACCGTTATCCTCCACACTAGGCCTCTGATCATCTACACTTGATGATCACCACTTGCATTGAATTTTGAGTGATTTATTCAACAGTGAAACACCCTTGATGTTTTCGGTCAGATTTGACCGCCATAGCAAATGAATTTGTATGAGTGTATTATGTTCATCCTGCAGATGGAAAACATCTATACACCCACCCCACACACACACACACACACACACACACACACACACACACACACACACACACACACACACACACACACACACACACACACACACACACACACACACACACACACACACACACACACACACACACACACACACACACACACATGTTCTGTTATGGTATATTTCTCTTTCAATAAATGTTCATTGAAAAAAACAGTGTCAGTGTCCTACTTTATATTCATCACAGTGAATGCTGAACTTGATGGACCCACCGGTTGGTCCAGACCATGACATGAAACACTGGCTTGCTTCTATCAAATCAATACATCCCATACATCATTGGAACGAGAAGAATATCAGCTACAACACTAACTAAATCATTTCAGTCTCCAGTAAACACAGCCTACATGGCAAGCATTTTTATAATATACAGTAATGTAAAATAAGCACTATCTTTGAACTTACTGGCAAAAATAATATGAAATTCACCCCTGGTGTCATTCTGTCCATCATCACCTGATTCTACTTGCTTTGACTGTTCAAATGACATGTCAACCATCAAAATTGGATAAGGGGTTCCAGAGATATCTCTGTACAAAACACACCGGTCAATTTTGACCGAAAACAGCATGGGAAGGGGGGTATGAACTAACGCAAGAGAAGGGTTAAAGCAGCTTAATATTCAGACATGACACTAAGCTTATTTTCTGTATTCGAACATAACAAACTCAACACTCCTCTCTCCAAATCTCACTATTGGCAACAAGTCACATGAAACAAAAACAAACATAGGGAAATAAAGAAGAATGTATTAGTCTGTTTTTTTCTTATAGTTAGTTAGGCACTTAAAATAACAAACTAAAGCATGTCAGTTGCAAAATCAAACACTTTCAGTTGACGCACATTGATCAAATGCTATTGCCCAATGTGATTAAGCTGCAACCTGTTTAGCAACTGCCTTCTGCAACGTCCTTGCTCAATAATGGACCAATTCCAAATGATGTTGTTCCCATTAGTAGGTTAGATGGACAAACATGGAAAAATACCACAGTTACCCTTAAAAGTAGAACAGATGTACAGACTCATGCTGCACACACAACTGCTATAACCTTTGTTTTGCTTTGGACTTCTGGCTTGTTCTCCCTGGAGTCTAAAGGAAAACAATCAAAGCACTAACACAGGAAAGTGAACACATGTCTCCAACACATCCAACATCTTTACAAGCCATTACAGATGCCTAAAAACTATTCTGATGCCTCAACATTTCTCAAACATAATGCATGTTCAAGATAATATCCTTAAAATATTTTCAAGAGCTGGAAAATAAGATGGGCATCTTATTTTGTGGACTTAGGTATGTAATTGGCTCCGGAACACACGCTACACTACTGTGACATTCACCAGCACATTATGGTCATCACCAGGACAATGTTTAATCAAGATGGATCGAGCAAAAACATATCTAGACATGTTCCCAAAGAGTTCAGGGCTGGTTAGACTTGATGTTTTCTTTACAGCTCTCACCCCGATGGATTGTTTTCTATGGATGCAGACCAAAAGATAAAGACGTGACCTATCAGTGGACTGCCAGCTCTACGAGACCGTCACCACGAAGGCACTCGCTCGCTTTGGCATTCCTGCTGCCTTGGACAAGTTTAAATATAGCCATAGAGGGTTGGAAGAGAAAAGTATTGTTGAAAATTATAATCAAGAAAATCACAGCCTGCGGAAGTTGATTTTCTCACAGTGAGCTTGTGTAAATGGATATGTATTATTGAAGAATGACACAGTTGTTATTACAATGCACTTTGAGAACAATCTTGCCTCATGAATATATGACATTAGTCATTAAAGAGGCACTATTATGCTTTTTTTTGGGGTTCCCTTTCCTGTAGTGTGTTATAGGTTTTAAGCATGTGAATTGTCTGCAAAGCCTAACATCCCTGTGTTCCCTCCAGCGGGAGTTTTTTCTCCCACACACTCCCCCCCTGCCGGAAATGCCTTCACTGGACTCTGTTGTTTACTTCCGCAACATAGTGACATCACTATGTAACACTCACGCTTCTATGGGCAAAGCGCTCCAACACATTGTGATAGGCTAAGGGGCGAGACATCTCTAATCAGTTGACCAATCAGAGCAGACTCGGCTCTGGTTTCAGACAGAGGGGGAAAAGAGGTGCTGCAGCAAGCGTATAAACAGTAGAGGCTCAACATATTAATATGAAGCCTGAGAATCAGCATAAAAGGACTCCATTAAGAAATCTGGCAGTTGAAAATCAAACTGTACAGCACGTTTCACCTCGTAGCATCTTGTGATTTATGGGATTCAAGGCCTCGAAAACCAGTGACCGTTGAGTCGTGATGTAATATTTCAAACAGCCCATATCCCCTCTCAGAGTGTGGAGGTAAAAGGGGGTTGGGCATGATCGTGGGTTAACCGTGGATTCAAACAGTGAACTGGTTGTGTGCTGTATCTATGGCACATGTGTGTACGCAGCCGTGAGTCCTGGGTGTGAAAGCAGCGTGTGTATGGGCGTCGGTGACTTAATGACTCCACTTACTGGCCTAATTCACACTCAGTTTCTTGTGCATATTTGAAAAAAAACATCATGCGGAGGAAACCCCATCGACAGAGAATCAGTTGTGTCAGTCAGATTGAAGGTGAATGCTTTTTTTTAGGGTTTGATGCTTCCTCTGAGTCAAAATAAAGTTCTGTCTATCCTTTTATCCCGCAGACACCATTTGGCATGTTTTCACAGCGGCAATTTGCAAGCAACACCTGAATATTTTCTAACCCTACTTTGCTCCTGAGCTACATGAAGTGAATTAGGTCCTAAAATGGTAAATGTAAGTAGAGGAATGGTTTGGCCAGAGAGTCCCAAACGAGGGGGTTGAAGGGTGGGGAGAGAGAGAGAGACTAAATCAGGACATGGCAGAGCTGCACACAACTTTCCACTCCTGTGTTTTTATTCGAGCTCTTTGCGTCTCACAGGAAATGCCCTCCACTTTTTCCACGAAAACCTGTTCTTCTTCTCTGGCAAAAGGAAGGCATACTATTAATAAAAACAACAGAACCATCCGATGACTTGAGCAACTACATTTTTCCATCAAAATAATTTATAAAAAGGGGATGCTAGGTAAGTTTCCAATAAATGATTATCTGAGATAGTTGAATTATTTACTCCTGAGAATAACTATTGTATAGGACCATGTGCTCACATTTTTGTGACATTGTTTTGCCATGAAACAACTTGTACCCATGATTCAGATCCTGTGCTACACAAACCACAGCCCTGCCAGGCGTCTGATATTAGATGTGGTGAGTTCACACGCACAGCAGCACAATACACGGAAACCCAAGTCTCCTGAGTCCCATGATATCACCTTTGAATGTAACCATCATTGTAGCATGAATTATTAGGGACCATAAAGCACAGCACTTGCAGGCTTGGTTCCTCTTGTGTGACAGAGCATCAGCACATAAAACATACCAGCTAGTGTCTCTTTTAGATGAGAAATGGGGCACGTATTGTCATATTCAACACTACACGGCTTTTCCCAAAGACTTATTATCCTGCGTTACTTGTGAGGCTGGGAAACAATTTGTAATAAAATATTCTTTGCTGTGAAGGCCCAGGGGGAAGCGTGCTTTCGGCTGCATGACCTCCTGTGTCTCTGGCGGTGTGTTGGTTTAGCAGGGAATCCGAATAGAAACCCTAACTCCCAGTTAATCTGTCACAGCGCAGGGAGAACTGGGCACTCCACAGCCATGCTATCTGGTCATCATCTCTGTGCTGCTGTCGGCCGCCCCGCTGACACACAAACATCCTGTTTACAGAGGGAGTGGGTGAAAGACAGAAAGAGAAATACCAACGTGATTGGTCTGTAAATGAACTAGAAATGGTGTTGGAACATCTGGGAAAAAAGATGCTATGCAGGACTCAAAGGTGCACATATTCACAAGAATTTACTGTTTGGGTTTGGTGTTTGTTTACTCAGTGGTTTATTCAAACTTAATTTCTTTCATTGCAGAAAATGCAGAGTGTAGACGGAGAAACATGGTGAGTCATATTAGTATGCATGCAGAAACCCGAGAGCAAACAGAGCAGCCGGCAGTCTGAACATTAGCCCAATTATGACTCCACTGCACTGCTGGTAATCTCATGTGCAATCTGAGGCACAAAACACATGCACCAAATGGAGCCGACAGGAAAATACCCTCGGGATAAACTAATGGGTCATAAATTATCTTTAACATATTGGCACTTGATTATATTGGGTGCAACTTGGCGACGTTTTTAAATAGAGATATAGGAGAATTGTTTGTTGTCTTTGTTGAAGTTTTGCGTCTTTTGAATCGACCCATGCACAGAACAGCATTGCCCCCTTGTGGAATGATAGATACAGAGCTTGAACTGAAATCATAAACCGTTTCACTTGAATTGGGCATAAAACAAAGATGCAGACTGAAGAATAAACATATGATATCTGTATATATAGAACAAATAACATATCATACAAGAGGAACCACATGCGGGAACAGCATGCATGACACATACAGTGTATGGATGTGGGTTAGGTTGTTCCTGTTTTGAAGTTACTGCCTTAAGACAAATAAAACAAGTGTTTCAAGATAGCAACGTATTGATTATGACAGAATGTGTTTGATTTATTTATTTCTCTGTCTTTAAAATAGAAATTCAAGAAATTGTTTGCATTGTTTCACCGTATAGTATTGTGTTCTTGTCTCTTTAAGACCTTTGTAGTATTTCTGGTAACATTTAGAGGACAAATAAACAATTGCTGTAACTTAAAAAAAAAGGAATGACCAAGATTGAAATCAACCCCAGGCTTTACTGCTCCCGCAAAAAGAAAAAAAGAAATCACAAAGCAGACGTTACATTTTGTTCTTAGTGCATTATGTTACTCTAACAGCAGTTTTTGTTCTCTGTAAGTGTCTTTTAACTGTACTTTAAAAGACACTTACATTTGGATGTTTGTTTTTGTTACAGCCACTGATCCAGAAACAGGAAAATAGATCCAGATGCATAATATGTGTTGACTGCAGAATGACTCAATTATTCCCCCACCCTCTGATTGAACCACAAGCATCTCACGGTTGAGTCTAATTTAGCTAATTTACTTCAAGTTGCAAGGTCTTTATAATCATATGAACAACAATTACAGTGATGCCTCTCATTAAATATGCATTAAAAAGGAAAATCAAGCTAGTAAAAGAAAAAGGCAAATCTAAAACATAAAACAGTGCGAGTCAAACGATAGAAACAAACAGGAAGGCAGGACATGTATATAAATAATAAGAGGTACATCTTGAGGAGGAGCAGTGAAGTTGTCCTTGTTAAAAGTATTAGTGCAAGTTTGTCTGAATTTCACATTTCATAAAAGTGTTTATAATAAAAAACTTGTGTCTTTGTACTCCTCTGGTTTGTTATCACGGGTGAGCTGCTGTGGTGAGACTCAGGCTGATGACCATGTGCTCTGTGACAAAATGAAAAAGAAAGTAATGTTGTCCAGCCGAGCAATGACTATGCAAAGTCCTTCTCAGGAAGTAACATGAGCAATGAGGAAGTAGCTCCCTCCTTCCAATCTTTTATGAATAGTGTGTCTAATAAGGAAATCAATTCAATTGTATTTCATTGCTCCATTGAAAAACAACATTTGGTGAAATGGCTGATTATTCCTCTTCTGTCTCAAGAAGAGTATTAACATGTCATATCAGTGTTGCAGTGCAGCAAAGGGACTCATGAACTGAATAAAACCTATTATGAGGAGGCTGTGGCGCAGTGGTCTAGTGCGTTGGTGTTCGGATCAGGGGAGCACAGGTTCAAACCCAACTGCAGTCAGTATGTCGTTGTGTCCCTGGGCAAGACACTTCACCCCAAATTGCTCCTGTGGGGATTGGCCACAGTATTGAGTATGTAAGTCACTTTGGATAAAAGTGTCTAACAAGTAATGTAATGTATTATTCACCCTATAGAAACATTGGCTTTGCACACAAAGAACAAAAGAAGTATAAAAAAAACACATAAATACATCTATATCAGCACACGGTACATGGTACAGCCAACTGTAAAAACATCATAAGAAAACATCATATTGGAAATAAATAAAGGACATTAGGTACACGATTAAAGCAGAACTGCATAACTACACTGAACAAAAATATAAACGCAACACTTATGTTTTTGCTCCCATTTTTCATGAGATGAACTCAAAGATCTAAAACATTTTCTATATACACAAAATAACCATTTCTCTCAAATATTGTTCACAAATCTGAAAAAATCTGTGATAGTGAGCACTTCTCCTTTGCCGAGATAATCCATCCCACCTCACAGGTGTGGCATATCAAGATGCTGATTAGACAGCATGATTATTTCACAGGTGTGCCTTAGGCTGGCCACAATAAAAGGCCACTCTGAAACGTGCAGTTTTGCTTTATTGGGGGGGTCTGGGGGGGTCCGAAAACCAGTCAGTATGTGGTGTGAGGGTTAAGATTAGGGTTAGGGTTAGGGTTAGGGTAATGTTGTGAATCGAGTGGCCCATGGTGGTGGTGGGGTTATGGTATGGGCAGGCGTATGTTATGGACGACGAACACAGGCCACTCGATTCACAACATTACCCTAACCCTAACCCTAATCCTAACCCTAACCCTCACACCAGATACTGACTGCTTTTCGGACCCCCCCAGACCCCCCCAATAAAGCAAAAATGCACGTTTCAGAGTGGCCTTTAATTGTGGCCAGCCTAAGGCACACCTGTGCAATAACCATGCTGTCTAATCAGCATCTTGATATGCCACACCTGTGAGGTGGGATGGATTATCTCGGCAAAGGAGAAGTGCTCACTATCACAGATTTTTTCAGATTTCTGAACAATATTTGAGAGAAATTGTTATTTTGCGTATGTAGAAAATGTTTTAGATCTTTGAGTTCATCTCATGAAAAATGGGAGCAAAAACAAAAGTGTTGCGTTTATATTTTTGTTCAGTGTAAATAACATTATTACCACACATATATTCAACAACACAAACATTTTATTTGGTTGAAATGACTCAACATAGTTTAATAGTCATATAAGTGTCACACGGTGGCATGTATGGTGTCCCATGGTATCAGAATGTGTGACATATGGATGACATTTTGTGGCAGACTCTTGTGACAGAGTCGCTTCTCTGGAAATTAGTCACAGATGGATTTGTCAGGAAAGGTCACCTCTTGTTCCATCAGGTTCACACTGAACAGGGAGCTTTCCAAGTTCCCAAACTCTTCATCGTTACTGGCAATAACATTAGCACATTTCAATAATTCTTTTTTTTAAATGTGCATACAGGGAGAATGATCACCAATCTTACACACACTCATATAGCAATCTTAAAGCCTCTTACATCACCACCATCTTCCCACGCAAACACTCAAATATTGGAACTGTGTTTGTCCTGGAACAAAAGCCTGAATCTGCTCATGGATTTAAGATAAGATAAAGTAAGATAAAATAAACCTTTCTTTAATTTTTCACCTGAAAGGCTCTGAGTGAATTGCTTTTGTTTGCTTAAACTAGAGGGTAATAACTAACACCAGAGTGATTTTGGTGTGATTATGACCATCCTGGGCAAAGTTACAGAGGGGGTGTCATATCCGGCAGCCATAACACCAACTCTGCCAGATTTAGAAAAAGCCCCCTTTGAATCACTGTAGGGAAATTCAAGTGTCAGAGCAGCAGAGGCAATAAAAGTGAAGCACAGCATAGGATGGGGAAGAGTTCACACAATGGTAATAAGAATAAAATGGAACAAATTAAATTAAATCTAAATGTATTTCAATAGAACGTTTCATAGACATCAGGTGATACAAAAGGCTTCACAAACAAAACACAAAAAACAAAACAAAATGTAACTTTGTGATAAAAAAAATACCAACACAAGTCAATAAATAAAGGACTAGCTCTTAATTCAAAGTAACACAGCCAGTAAAGGAAAAATAAATACCTTTTTGAACATTAAAGCATGTAAACATGTCACAGTAGCACAAAATAGAAATATGGACCTGAAAATGAACAGAATTCGTCCCATTTAAATCCCATCTGGACATTTCCTTTTTCATCAAACAAACATCTATTTATATGTCAGCCCAAGAGTCTGCATATTGAGGGCGAAAAAAAGCATATAAGAGTAACCTCTGCAAACATATTGTTACGGTCTGAATGTTTACAGTTTGTATTATCAGTATTGTGTGTCAGTGTGTATCTGCATTCCTCTCCACGTTCTGCTCTATCTTAAGCAAAGAGAGTTCACACAGCACAGGAATGTAACTATCACTGGGTCTGTGGCGTTAAGCACATGCTGAATAATGAGGACAGCCATGAAGGAATGTGCTGTTTGTGGGTACAGAAACAGTCTTAACCCATAAGAGCCCGGACCCGTTTCTACATAATTTAGACCCAATGGACCACATAGAACACATTTCTGACAAGTAACCCCCCCTAGTGTCAAAGGCAAGGCAAGGCAGGGCCAGTGTATTTATATAACAACTTTCAACACAAGGTAATTCGAAGTGCTGTACAAAAATAAAAGACATTAAGGAAATGGCAACGATGGCAAAGATCTGAAAAGTTACATATATGTCACATTGGGCGCTAATGGTAAAGTAATTCTTATTAAAACTTAATTCATGAGGATGATTTTTGGTTCAAATTAGTTTTAACATTCTCTGAACTGAAACATTTAGAATATATTAATTAAATATCATTGAATCAGGTAACTAACTGAGCAGATCATAGTATGTCTAATTGTGACATATATGTAATCTCCAGATTTTCTGAGAAATGTTAAGCTTCATGTCCCGATGTGACATTAATCTCACAGCAAGATGTATCTTATTTGTTTCATATCAATTTGATCAAGAAATGTTTTCAAAACAGGTTAAATGTAATAAAATACATGTCATGTAAGCATTGTAATTCTTAAATGGCTAGAATCTTACCTTTAACAACAAAAAACTAGCTTTTTAAATGTAGCTAGTTCTGTCACATGTGTTAGCGTGGCACATGGACATCTTGGACATGTTGTTATGGGAACACAAAGTCACATGACCTGGCCCATGACCCACCTGACTGTTCAGTGTGTGTCATGTAGGGACTTCATGAAATAAAATAAAGGCTTAAGCTG
>NC_136912.1:90322422-90356168 GCF_949606895.1 Notothenia rossii
GTATAGGTATTGCCCTACAATATATGTTTCCAATATAGCATAATAGGTCCACTTTAAAGATATTTGAGTTAACTCATGATGGTTGTGTCTTTACCACCAACTCAATGTCTTTTCTCAATACTGATGTTTTCATATGCTGCAGTTGTGAATAACTGCACAATCTGACATTTAATTTAGCTTGAGTTCTATTATAGATACTACACTGCTCTATGATGCAGGGACACATCTATTTACCACTAATATTTACACTTCTCACCAGAACTTTTTATAATTTCTTTTTTTCCTAAACCTTTTTTGGAAAGCCTTGAAGTTGATTCCACCCTTAAAAAACAGCACTTCCACAAAACAATCAAACTCAAGTTTCGCTAACTTGCTTCCTCTGGAGCTCCCAATCATAGCACTTTGTATTCTATTAAAAACCTCAGCTGTTATGATTTTCTTCAATGCATTTTTTAGGACTTATTATCTGTGTTTACGAATGGTGAAGGCTCTTGTAAGGACCTTCAGTTTATATTATTTTGTCAAACTTTTATCTTCGAGGTCAATCCTTTAATTTACAGCCAATATAGACAAGATATAAATGCACTCAATATTCTGAATGACTGATGAGAAGCATAAGACATAGCTAGCTGTTGGACCTTGAGTCTGGATTGTTTTATCAAGCTATTTTTTCCCTTTTTTGTAAGTATATTGTCATTTTTAAACATGTGATTTAAACATTTCCTCTGTATAATTTGTCTCAATAAAACATTTATTGTAATTTATTCTCTTTTTTAATCGGAAATTGTAAATCTTTCTGCCCAAGCCTGTCCCTTGTACAGTCCACTTTTGTAATAGCAATAATGGGTATAATGGTAAGCTTGATATTTGCACCATATTTGTAAAACTAAATGACAGAAAAACGACAAGTAATTCATGAAAACACATAAAAACCACCCCCAAAGCTCTACAAAGGCATCCAATTGCTCTTCACACAAAACTAACACCCAGCGTTAAAGACCCTGAAGAAACAGGGGACACAACAGAGTGTTCTTGTTGTAAAACCACAATAAAACCCTTTCACTGAGGGCCAATAAAGAGCCATTAAACCCTCATCTCACACACAGATCAATTAAAGAAGCAGTTATGTGGGTCATATGTTGACTTCTAAATTCAATTTTTGTTCCACTATGTTTTTGTCATCCTGACCGCTAAACATCAGGACGATTGTGTGACTCTGAATTGACTTCCAGTAGTTTAACGTCTATTGTTCCCGGCAGAACATCCTGTTCATCCTTTAGTGTTCAAATCTTTATTGTTGAATACCCCAAATGTCAAAACATTCTTTAAATTCATTGCTTTGAGGAATGAGAGAAAACCAGCTCAGGTACAAACATTCTCATACAAATGTCTAAAACTAGAACATATTCAACACAGTTAGAAAACCCAGAGCATGCATTCACACTCTCCCTCAAACACATGTGCTTTGTTCAGTTTTCTGTGTGTATTTCAGCCCTTTGTTGAACACAAACATGTTATTTTCTCTGCCTTTTGACTGAGGTGATGTTGACAGCTGGAGAGTTTGAACGTATGGAATAACATTTTGCTTTAGGAGAGTCCTAAGCCCGGATGTTTTATAATTGTGACACACATTCAACCCAATAATAGCCCCTAGTTTTGCTGCTATAGGCTTAGACTGTCGGGGGACACCTTACTTCTTCCTTCTCTCTGTCTGTACCTGTGTACTCTCATGTTCCGAATAACCCAGCTTCCCCAAGTTTTCTTTTTGGTGTCTATCTACGCTGGGATCCAGAGTCGTGGCTGATCCTGAGTCCTGAGTCCTAGATCTGAGTCCTGGATCGTGTATGAACCTGTCTCTGTGGTCCTGCCTGACTCTCATCATACTACTTCCCTTATGGCTCCCACAGGATTGTTGACATCCTCGTGGATTCATCTTCTTATTATAGACACATGCATTTCCAAACATTTGGTCTACCTATGTTGTAAATCTATTATCTCTTCGATTTACACACGGCATGTATTGCACGTCTGTCCGTCCTGGGAGAGGGATCCCTCCTCTGTTGCTCTCCCTGAGGTTTCTCCCATTTTCCCCTTTAAACTGTGGGTTTCTCTGGAAGTCTTTCCTTGTATGATGTGAGGGTCTAAGGACAGAGGGTGTCGTATTGTTATACTGATATTTTGTACAAACTGTGAAGTCCACTGAGACAAATGTAACATTTGTGATATTGGGCTATATAAATAAACATTGATTGATTGATTGATACATAATCATACAGTAACCTAATTAGAAATGCGTGGGTGTAGAAAATTACGTGAAGTTATTTTTTATTTGAGGCTTTGGAAATTCCATAGTGACCCACTGTATTGTTACTTAAATGTCTAGAGAAACACTTAAAATCAAACACATCAAGTTGAATTAGAAGCGGACAACATCTATATAGTTCAATAACATTGACTTAAATTGAAAGAATGCTACATCTACTTGAATATTTCAACGCTTTTCACATCAGGCTTGGAACTATGATCCATATTGGGAAAAAAACAAGGCTACTGTATTTGTATATTATATGTTATAGTTTGGATTCCTAAAGCTTTTAGCCTACCATCCCATCATTCAAGGGTGGTTTTCACTATAAGTAAGTATTTTTTGGACGGACACTATCATTTAATTTGTTTTACTGTGTTCAATCTGAATTTACTGTAAAATAAAAACATCTATATTGATTCTGACACTTCTACATCCAACTCACAGATGTAACCTTGCTTTGAGAAAAAAGATTATTCATTTACCCCTTTTAGAAGGGAAGATATGGTCATTTGTTCTGGGAATGTCATTTTCGAGCCCGAGACCTGAAAAACAGGCTCAGGGCTTAACCATGGACTAGTAGAGCCTGTTTAGTTAAGTATCCTTTCCATGAGTATACCTTTCTTTCTTTGTTTTCAATAAATAAATAAATATTAACATATGAATACAAAAAAAACATACGAGTATCATTTAACTTTGGCAATTGTCATAAAAAATATATACACCAGAAATAAATATCAATGGGTCAATATGTGTAGTTTGTTTGCACTGGGTCCCCTGTTACACATCTTCATTATCAGTTAAAGACTTTGGGTGTTACACAAGCAATCTGTTAAAAACAAATAAAGACCTCTTTTAATGTGTTATTTATTTGTGTTTGTTTATATTGTCTTTTCTTTTGACTAATATGACTTTTACACATGAAGAGCGAGACTGATATCAAGCTTAGCTGATGGCAACAGTACATAAGGAAAATTAACTGAATGATCATCATATGATATACTTTTTTGTGGTTCAATACATTAACTCTGCCTCGTCTATCAGAGAAACTGTAAGCACTCAGTCAGTGGCCGAGAAAAATGACATATCTTTATCTGCTTTTAACATATCCTGCCTGTTCAACATATGGGGCGATATTTATCTTTACAATCGTATTTTCTCAACAGTAACAACTGATAATAAAAAAACAAGACCGACATTGGGGACAAAACAAGGCCACACAACCAACAACAACAGAAAAAGACAAAAAATATAGTATAAAAGTGTATTATTTTCAAACATGTTGTTCAAACATGCAAAGGGACAAAATATATCATGAAAATAGCCATCATTAACATACATTAAACATGCTTTATTTGTATGTGCTTTTGCTTTTAAAAATATTGCAATAAAAGCAGAAATTAGGAATTGCTGAAAGTTGCCTAACTGTTTGACAAAACATAACAAAAACAGAGGTGAAAAAAAGTATTATTGATACATTAATATTTCCAAAGCTGTAGCAAAAGGGGCAATATTTATAACCAATCAAATAAAAAAATGGCCATCAGTAACATTCATGTATTTAGTTGTATGTGCTTTTATTAGATTGCTTCTAAAAGCATTGCAATAAGAGCAGAATTGACACCGAAAGTTGGAGCGATATTTTTTGTAACTAAAGGAGATTTATTTTAAAATGCCAGCTGTCAAGATATTCAAAAATAGCCGATTTACTTGGAAATAGTGGATGTGTGCACCTAACTAAGTGTAGCACAGTCGCTGTTGCGGCAATAAACGGAGCAGTAGAGGAGCTACAACATCCGGGCAATACTCAGCTTACACAGAAACGGAATGGCGGAGGTAAGTGAGCGAAAACGAGGAATGTAACGAGTCAAATTAGAGAATAAATAGAGCGAATTTAACACTTTTGTCACGTCGTGAGGCACAAAAGAGTGTTACGGTGTCAGCGGCTCGGAAACCCCGGTTCAAAGAGGGGCTACGGGGGTGTTTTAAGTGAAAAAGCGGGGGGAGAAATGGAGAAGCTCTCCAGCGAATCGCCTCTCTCCGCGTTCTTAGCTTTAAAGAGCCATTCCCTCCTCCGCCTTGATAGTAAATCCGCAGAAAACAAAAGGCAGGGGTCTAACACGGTGGTGCTGAACTGTTTCAGGTGCGAAGTGAGACGAAGTGAGTAGAAAAAGTTGGGAGGGATGTCACGACTTGTCGGCGGTAAACTCCGAAACGTCCCTTTCGGAAATATTGAGAAACTAGTTCCTTCTTGTGTAGCCGGGGAGGAAGAGACGTTCAGCACCAAGTCACAGGAAAGCGCCCCTGGTCAGGCACCCAATGCTACAGACACACCTTATATTTATATTTTACACTGGACTTTTTTATCTAATTTACCAAGAAGTGGTGTGTGAAGAAGTTTAATGTAACTCAATGAGAGGTGGCACGCTGTTTGAACTACGGTGGGCTACATCCTCTGTCCTGTAGCCTGCTGCACGAAGTTTCTACACTTCTGGGTTAGCCTCTTATGTGGCCTCAACTTGCATGGCTGCTTCAACTACATTGGTCCCACTTTGACTTCATTATTTTAGCCGAAAGTCTGTATAGAAAACATGTTGACAAAGTAAGAGAATGTGCTTTCACCCCATATGGAAAACTAATCGCTGTTACGTTTTTATTTTAAGTAGTATCACACCAAAACTAAAGCTGTAATCAGTGGTGCAAAGTAACGAGGTACGTTTACTCAAGTATGCTGTAGGCCTACTTAAGTACAGTTTTGAGTTACTTGACTTGACTATTTCCACTTTCTGCTACTTTGTACTTCTCCTCAACTACAACTCAGAGGTAAATACTATTATTTTAATCCACTACATTTACTAAGTAACTTTAGTTGCTTTTCAGATTTGGATTAATGATGTGGAAATGTATTCAACTCTTAAATCAGACTTTAGTTCCACCTGGAGTAAATTCACAAGCTACCCTGCAGTATACAAAGTCATTCAAACTAGCTGCACCTTTACCAGCTTTGATAACACTTTAATGATCAATAATTATAATCAAAATGTATCATATATATTATTCTTAAATGGGCAATTCTACACAATGACTACTTTGACTCTTGGTACTTTAAGTATATTTAGATGCCAATACTTATCTACCTTTACTTGAGTAATATGTTGATTGCAGGACTTTTACTTGTAACAGAGTATTCCTACTTTTGCATCCTCTGCCCTGTAGCCTGCTGCACAAAGTTTCTTCACTTCTGTGTTGACCTCTTATGGCTGCATTAATTACATTTGTTCCACTTTGACCTTCTTATTTTAGGCCAAAGCCTACTATGGAAAACATGTAGGAGAATGTGTATGAAGAACTATTAGCTGTTATGTTTTGATTTGAAGTAGTAGGCCCTTTTATCAAACCAAAACCACAACTGTTGTGGGTTTGTTTATTATTTTCTGTGATTTTCAAAAGATAAAAAGCTACAATTGAGTGCCACGCGTAGATTACAATGTATAATACAACTCTTACCCCTACACCAGGTTGCAGTTTAAGTTCAAAATGGTGGTTTAAGATAATAAGGACTTTTTTTGCCCTTTTCTAAAAACAGAGTAAACAAAGTGCTTTCATAGCCTAAAATAGAAATGTATAAGAAAAATAGAAAAAATTATAACCCTTATAAAATTAGATACAACTTAACACATCAATAAAGTGGAGATACAAGTGTGTGCCAAAAAATAATAATTCAAAAGTCAGGGATCAGCCATTTGATTCTTCATGTTGTTTGTGTGGCTGGAATGTATAGGAATGTACCTCCATGTTGTAATTCCTTTGCATGCTGCTTTACATGACGGCACAAATAACTCTGTCTGTTTGTGTCTGCAGGTGGGTGAAAAGCCCCTGAAGAGAAGTGTGCATGTTGTGGTCTAGTGGAGAGAGGATGAGGAACTGTGAGGAAGACCCTCAGCAGGAGAAGCGGAAGTGTTAACCAGCCTTAGAGGAGTTTCAGAGGACGTTCGCCCCATGAAGATGGCCGCACAGTCCCACACTGTACGCTCAAGTTCAGCCATCTACTCTAAAGTTAGTAACTGTATGAACACCTCTGACACTTTCTGCAGACGTCACTGCATCACTAACAAACCCATAGTCACATTATTCTTACTATTCAAAATGTATGCTTTGATTGAAATCTCTAAACTCATAGCTTAATAATTCACCATGGTGTTATGAGGTTGTTTCCAAATGTATCTGAAGTTTGGTTTGCGAGATAATTATACATTGTTCCCAGAAATATTATGTAAACTACACCGTTTGGAATCAGAGGACCAAAATCATTCATCACCTTATGTAACAATGGAAAAAAGAGACAAACAGATTAAGTTCAGATATTCACACATCTTTTTTTCTGTAAATCCCTCAGACTAAAATGAGCAATGACCCTGTCACCTTCTTGAAATCTTTTGAGCCAAAACCAAGCCGAGTGCATTCAGTCTACTTGAGCTAAAAGTGTAGTTGAGCTAAAAGTAGACTGAAATTTGTTTCTGAAAACATTATAGGCGAGAAATAAGCAATGCAGTAACCACATCTTGATTAATATTTGATATTTTAGTTGTGTACAAATGAAGTTACCAACTGTATCTTTAACTCCTTAAATGTGACTGACTGATGTGAAGAAGGCTTTTTCTGGGTTTGACTTTGAAGATATTCCGGTTTGTCCTTTGTCCATTTGCCTTTATCAATTCTCCATTTGTTATGAGTTGGAGATGTCTTTCCCATTTGAGAGGGACTCTGCAAACTGAGTGAAAGCTAGGGAGACATTTGGGCAAAAGAAGAAAACATATACACATCATTAATGAACTGAGAGTCTAGACAATGTGGAAGTAATCTAATCTTCTCCCTCTGTAACTGTGTGTCTGAAGGCTGGGGAGCTTCCTCTGGAGGAGCTGCTGGCTCTGTACGGCTACACCATGTCAGACCCAGAGAAGGAGACCTGTCACATGACTGCCAGCCTGCCAGGCATGACACTGGACAAGGTGAGATTCAACGTGAATGACTGAAACGCGATTACTTAATTCTGTGTTCTCCTCTGTGCTTTGATTTCATTTGCTGTTCCATTGTTGTATTTGACAGGATCAGATTACTGAGGATCTCTTTCCTGGGGAGGAGGAGGAGTCGTCAGCTGATTATCTCACCCCCTCCGTCACCTCAAACACCTCAGATCTGCTCCACCGCCTTCAAGGTAACAAACACATCGACGTACATTTACATCACCATATCACGCAGAATAAAAGGAAAGGAAATTGTGGATTTGCATCATAAATTCAATTCAAACGGAACAGCTTTAGAACCAAATGCACATTATTTCCAGATGAAACTATATAATAGGAATAAAAGAAATCAAAGTTTTTTATTTTGTGGTATATTTTCCCAACATTAGATTTAATATCAGTGCTTTTGCTGATATTGCAGCGTGTTATTTACAGCTAGCCAGTACAATTCAATAAAATGACTCGCCACCAGTGCCAGGAAATTACATTTATTTCTGTTTAATATCATATGAGAACTTCCTGGTATGCTACCATGTTCTGCTTTATGTGTCTTTTTCCTACTTTGTAGTGACATGTTTGTTGCTGAGTCCACAAAATATCATGAAAACCAAATACGTGGCACGTATGCAGCTTTGTCTGTTTGTTTCTCTAAATCAAATCAAGTTTTATTTATAAAGCACATTTTAAACGATTTTTGGTCGAGCCAAAGTGCTGTACATATAATAAAAATAGCCTACAGTAGAGACACTTTACAGCTAATACAATAAGCACATATTGTTCAGAATATCAGTATGAGAGAATACGACACCCTCTGTCCTTAGACGCTCACATCGTACAAGGAAACACTTCCAGAGAAACCCACAGTTTAAAGGGGAACATGGGAGAAACCTCAGGGAGAGCAACAGAGGAGGGATCCCTCTCCCAGGACGGACAGACGTGCAATAGATGCCGTGTGTAAATCGAAGAGATAATAGATTTTACAGAATAGGTAGTCCAAATGTTAAGAAATGCATGTGTCTGTAATAAGAAGATGAATCTACGAAGATGTCAACAATCCTATGGGAGCCTTCAGGGAGGCAGCATGACGAGACCCAGGCAGGACCGCAGAGACAGGTTTTGCCACGACCCGAAGTCCACGACTTAATCCAGAACTCAGGATAGAGGATCCAGGACCACAGCAAGAAGATCAGCCTCGACTCCGGATCCCGGCGTAGATATAGACACAAAACAAGAAAAAATGTAGCTGGGTTAAGAGAATACACAGACGCAGACAGACAGACGGAAGAACAAGCACTCCCTTAGAATAGATTGAGGGCAAAGGGTAGCAAGTAAGAGAGTAAGAAACAGAGGTGGAGAGGCACACTTAGGGAACAAGGTCCCCACTGGAGCCTTAGTTGGAAGTTGATGAGAGATAGGGAGGTACGCTGTGTCTACGAATCGCCTGTCTAAGCCACTCTACAAACCGTTTCCCTCTAATAAAACCTTGAGAGGTTAGAGAGGGAAAAGGTCTTGGATAAAAGTTATTCTTGATAAGAGAAGCCTAAAAGGCCCGAGAGAGAAAGTGAGTTTTAAGTGTTGATTTAAAAAAAAAAAAAAAAAAAGCCATGGTAGAGGAGACGCCTTTAGCCTCTTTGATTCTTCATCCTGAATTGTATTTATACGGAGTTTTGCACTAAGTCCACTGGCTCTCTCTAAATCCCAGCATACCCACTACTGCTTCATTATCTCAATAGGCTTCACTTGTCGAATAATGGTTAAAACATTTTAAGGATTACATTAATATAGAATTTCGCAAATGAGGTTTCGAAAAGCGTTATATTGCTGGATCAGGAGTTTTGAGATCATTTCCAGACATGCAGTTACTGTTGAGGATTTAAATAAAACCAAAAGGCCGGATAAATTAGATTTAAAAAAACAGTATGACACATCCCTCAATTTGTTATTTTGAAATATGTGAAGACAGATATGTAATCTTAGCCAAAAGAAAAATGTGGAGACTGACATCCCAGAGTTCGATTGGATGACTCAATGTAATGTAGCAATAACAAGAAGAGAGAGAAGTGCACACACAGCAGTAAAATCATTTAAATGGTAGATTGTGGGTTTTCAGATCTATCTGTTCTTGTTCAAACTCAGCAATACCCTGAATGATCTTGCCATGTTTATCACGTTAGAGCCATTCAGAGAGCAAAGGCCAATCAGGCAGACCCTCAACATCATAACTCCTGCCATCAGGAAGGAAGCATCTTTTTTCAAGAGGCCCCCAAAAGGATATCTGAGACCTTAGACCTAGTTTCCCTTCCACTCAGACTCTTTGTTTCATTTATTGCAATTTGTTATAATGAAAACCACCTTTTTGTCTACTGTTTAATGTATATATATTAAAAATGTTGTATCATGTGTATTGGTTGTGTTGAATTCTGTTTGCAAACCAAATTGCTCATCAGGAATAGATTATCCAATCCAGTCAAATATTCTGTCTTTCAGGTGGAGACAAAGACACATTAGTCAGCTCCTCAGATGAAGACTTGGGTGAAGCCTCTATTCCCTCCAAAGAAGAGCACAAGGTAGCCACTCAGGGCAAAAACATATACACAACACAACAAATAGGAAACGATCAAATCGGTAGAATGCAGATTCGTTGCCACCACTGCTGTAATGTTTGTCAGAATGAATACTAACCACAGTTCTATAGCCCCCTTTCTTAACCGGAAGTGTGTCAGATTTTTTTTTTTCACTCACACCTCTAACGCAAGGTATGCACTCTCATTGTAATCCTGTTGCATCGGGTGCTGAGAGACAAAAAACTTCTCAATCACAAACTATTTCACCTATTAGTTCAAACTCCACAAATAAAGCCTTAAATAAAAATCAAGTAAAACGTAGAGAAGCTGGATCCTTACATGCACACGCACACAATCCACAGGAAGCAGAGTTTGGTCCGTGTGCGTAAGTCAAGCTGTTATGTGCACACACACCTGGCAGTGGAGGTTCTTACGCTGTCAAGCTGTGAGTAGGCAAACAAAACTCTACGGCAAGAAATGGCACTTCAAAATATAAACTTAGACCTGGAAAGTTATTCGACTTTCTGATGATTCCTTTCAGAAAGACCCACTTTGCAACCAACCAGTTAGGAACCTCCGCCCGAAAGTACTCGCTTATATATCAGCTATATTATTGTAAATGTGACCATAATTTATAAAATGATCATCGTGCTTTATGGAGAAGACTTGAAACTAGCGATTAAGACCATAAACTGAGGTAATAATTAAAGTAAGAAGTTGATTTATTCTTCGACAGTGGCGGCACAGTATTTTTGTTGGGTAATCTATTGTAGGGCTAACCCATACAGTGGTGGGGCTCAAGTCAGTATTCGCAATGTAATTACATACACGCTATATCGCCCCCCTTGACAGTGAAACGCCACGCGTGAGGTTTAGATTATTTCCCTGTCTCAATCCAAATGGAACTGTATGAAATAAAAAGGCACATTTGTCTTGTAGCAAATAAAAAGGGATCACGTGACGTATGATAGTACACGTTGAAGATCCAATGGGGATACTGAATGGCGGTTCCGATTGATCTCAATCAGTAAGGCATGACGCAGCAGACCCAACGTTTCGTTGCTCTGATTGGCTGTAGGTCTATTCAAATTGCATTCGGAGGCGTTTTGATCTGACCGCGGCCACACTGATATTATAACGCCAGAGAATTTCCACACCTTTAGTGTATAAAACTCCCCCACTACTTAGACTATTCCTTGCACCCCTCTTCTAGCATAAGCCCGAATGGTCTCAACCATATTGCATCAGTAACGTGCACTTGTTGTTACAGCAGGATCAGTTTGAGTGTTGTGGACACGACCCGTATATCTTCGCAATCCGTGTTCTCAACATTTAGCATTTTGCTTATTATTTAATTTAATTTAATTTGCTTACTTTAACATCATTTTTCATGGTCGGGCTAAGCCATTTCTTGGTATGGCTGTAGCCTACCCCAGCCATACCCTGTCGCTGCCACGGTTCATCGACAACCAGAGAAGTCCCTCTGATATTCCAGAGAGCACAAGTTTGAGACGCTTCTGAATTGGCTTTATCCTTCAGACCTGGTGTTTGCTGCTTGCTTACACTTACTGTGAATACACAACTTCACTTCAAATGTTTACCTCTAATCGCCAAAGCTGTCTGCCCTGAGCGCAGCCAACGCCTCTCTCTCTCTCTCTCTTTTACTCTCTATCTCTCGATGCTCTATTGAGCCGGGAATATTTATTTGTGGCTTATGGCTGCCAGAGATAATGACAAAAGATAATGTGTAATGATTTACTTACTTTCCAATAATGTGTCTGTCTTAGACTTAATCCTTAAAGCAGCAGAGCGTTAGATGCTCCTGTGTCTCCTATACTTTGTCATGAGTTTAAATAATTGAATGCTGAATTCAAATTGATTGATTGAGGCCAAAATCCCTACCTAAACGTAAACTAAGCTTCACATTGCCGGACTTAAATAGCCTTGCACAGAATGGACTGGCTCCACGAAATAATCATTCTAGTATCGGAGGGGGGAAAACGCTTTTTTTGTATTCTTGCAAAATAGAAAGTGCACGTGAGATACAAGGCTGATTGCAGACTTATACCCACAGTCTACATCTGATGAGTCAGACTAAAGTAACATCCCAGGACATGGGACGAGCTTTCAACTCAACTGTAGTCGTCACTTACTTGCTGGCTTTACTTGAATGGCAATAAAATACAGCACTTAAACATTTTTTCATTCATCCAAGCCAGAAAAAACACCCCTCCATTCCAAATCTAAAGTAGCCTCGTCCCTTTGATCTGAGACCTGGTTCTGTTCAGGTCTCCCAGCAGAAGCCTGCCACACATCATGTCTTTAAAGAGTGTCTTTTTGCGTGTGAATGACCCATTTGAGAGCTTTGACAGATTGCCTTTGATTCCATTCTCAGGAGATCATGGTTGGCTCTATGTACCAGGCCAAAATCCCTCCACTCAGTTCATGTACCAACCAGGAGAGAGGTAAGCCTGTGACAAGATGTGAGGATGTTTTCATGGTTAGAAACTAGTTTAGCTGCTGTCGTATAGAGAATAAATGTAACATGTTTCATGAACTGTGGAAGAAACAGTCCCAAGAACTAAGTCATGTCAGGGTTTTAAAGCCTCTGTGTAGACGTTGGGAAAAACATAGATTATAGGTTTTTAAGAAGTCGCTGCAAAACACTTTCTCTTCCTAATTCCCCATCTTCTTCCTCTGCTGCCTCTCTTTACCTTCCTCTGTTCTTTCAGCCAGCAGCGGGGAGGACCAGTTGTTGTGGAAGCCGGGCGTTCTGCCGGTACAGGAAGTGGAAGAATTTTTGCTTAATACACAAAGGCCGTTAAACCAGGAGGGGGCAACGTGCACACAAACACAAGGACACACTGTGCGGGACAACCAACAGGTAGGCAACTTCAAATGACGTCAAATAAGACAATGTAGGATACAAATTCAACTCTAATGCTCTTAGAATTTTGGTTTAGGTAAACATTATTGGGATTTGCATTTGATTATTGGGACTGGGCTTTAAAATACTTTTGTGTTGGTGGCTTCACATTGTATCTTAATTTCACTAAAATACTTTATGTTTCTCAATGGCTGCTCAATAGAAGGGGGGGTTGTGACTAAACTTATAACATCTTAAACAAAACCAAATGACATTTCTGAATAAGACTCATGCTGGAAATCTACACTACAGTATGCACTTCACACTCTAAAGTCGTTTCCTTGCAAAAAATGTCACAATTTTCTCAAGGTAGGACAATTCTTCATTAACTGGTGATTTGTAGTCAACCCTTAATGATAAACCTGACTTAAAGTGATTTATTTACTGTTTTTAAATGTATTGCTTTTGTTTATTCTTATTCTAAAGTGTTTAAGTGGACGGGACAGCCAGCGCAGGTGCATTTGATTGCATTTGAATGTACAATTTGTACTATTACTCTTTAATGTATATGTCAATAATCCCATGCTTCTACCTACCTCAACTCAATGCAGTTGGTATTAGATCGAGGTTTGCTCTTTGTTTGTTACTGAAAGAGTGCTTCTGTAATCCACTCAGTGTAAACAGAGATCAGGTTCTGCAGCTATTCTCTTTGTGACAGTCTGACCCTTTTCTCTCACCCCTTCTCTTGATCCTCAGGCTCTGTACGAACTAGTGAAATGCAACTTCAATGCAGAAGAGGCACTGAGACGAGTAAGCTTCAATGTGAAAGTGTTCAGTGGTAAGAAACTGCTATTATACTTATTGGCAATGCACTCAAAACCAAGACCGTGATAATGAAATCCTCCCCAATATGCAAATAATTGTATTCAATTTAACTCACAAGTGTTTCTTAATTCGCCTCCCTCTCTGTAGAAGAGCTTTGTGCCTGGAGCGAAGAGGAGTGCAGGAGCTTCGAGCACGGCTATCGGGTTTACGGGAAAAACTTCAACCTCATCCAGGGGAATAAGGTGAGGGCTCAGTCCGTAGTACAATGTGTACATGTTGTCTAATGTTTTAAATTATTATAAAAAACATGTTATTTTTCATTTCATTTAAATTAATTACTCCAAACTTCCTTTTAGTACGAATATTTGTATTCCATTTTATTTTATTATTGCGCATTTTATTTGCACTTTTTATGTTTGTTTAAATATTCTTATGGTATTTCTTTATTCTTAATTTTTGTTTGTTTATTTCTCAAATGGAACAAACGTCATGAAACCTTTTACCCCCCCCAGGATAAAAATTAAGTTTTCTTATTTGGTTATTTGAAGGGAAGTAAAGGTAACGTGTGTGTTGGGGAAATATGTCCCTAGGCCCACACCTTTGACCCAGTTTATCAGCTTGTCCTGCCCTGACTGAGCACAGGCCTGCTACCTTGGGCTGCTGTGCTCTCAGTGTTTTGTCTCCCTGTTCCTGCCTGTTGGCGTCAGCTGATAGAGGTGTTATGGTTTTATCTTGTTATGCAGCATGTTGATTCGTCTCTCAGAAATAGCTAAATACATATATACAGGTCTGTGTAACAACATGCTTACAGACCTGGCCATTCCACATGCACCACTTTAACACAAATGACAGATGACTGGGAGGGCGAACTAGATAATAGGAAGTTAGTGAGTGCAGTACTACTTGATTTTAGTTCTGCCTTTGATGTCATTGACCATTCTTTGTTGTTACACAAGCTGGAACAATATGGTTTTAATTTTGAAACGCTGAGGTGGTTAGAAAGTTACCTGACAAATCGAAGTCAAACAGTTTTTTTTAATGGAAGTCTCTCAAAGATGAAAACAGTCACTTGTGGAGTACCTCAGGGTAGTTGTTTTGGACCACTTTTATTTTCTATTTTTACAAATGACCTACCATTAGTGTTAGAAAAAGCTAAAATTATAATGTATGCAGATGACTCAATACAATATATTATGCAGCATCAACTACAAGAGAGTTGACAAATGTTATGAATAAAGATCTACTACTGATATCAGAGTGGGTCATAAATAATAAGTTGGTACTTAATTCGGGAAAAACAAAATCGTTATTAATAGGATCAAATCATCAGTTAAAAGGTGAACCAAAATTGCAACTACATTTAAACCATATTGAAATTGAACAGGTCAAGGAGACAAAATTGCTAGGTATAACCCTGGATCATAAATTATCTTGGTCTAAACAAATTGATAATGTTGTATGTAAAATGGGAAGGGGTGTGTCACTTGTAAAAAGAATTGTAAAATATTTGCCTATGGATGTGAGTAGACAAGTTTTGGATGCTTTGGTTCTGTCGCAGCTTGATTATTGTTTGGTTATATGGTCTACTGCTGCTGAAAGAGATTTAAACAAACTACAAGTAGCACAAAATAAGGCAGCACGATATGCACTGCAGTGCTCCTACAGAACCAGAGTCACTGAAATGCTGGAGACATTGAAATGGTTAACTGTCAGACAGAGGTCAACTTATATTTTATTACATTTTTTCAGAAATATTACAGTGACTCACTCACCAGATATATTATCACAAAGGTTTATAGCGGAAAATGCACAACATAACTATCAAACACGACATACAATAGAAGGAAGGTTTGTATTACCCAAATCTAAATCAAATATGGGACAGAAAACAGTCATGTACAGAGCCATGATCAGCTGGAACGCTTTACCGGTTCACATCATTCAGGAAAATTCTCAAGTACATTTCAAAAGGTTGCTAAAAAAATATTTAAGTATTATAAAGTAAATTTGAACTGTGGCTATGTATGCATATATTATTATGTGTACACTTATTATTTACTTTTGTTTGGCCTTAGGATGGCGATAATTGGATGACCATTTTAGTTTTCACTTCATTCAGCACTGTAAATTGCATGAAATTATGAGCTGTTTGGATTTAATTTTGTTGTATGTATGTTTATGTATGTTTTTGAGCGTGTGAGAACCCCAGGAAGAATAGCCAACGCTCATGCTAGTGCTAATGGGGATCCTAATAAAGACATGAAGACATACATGGGTCTGGGGTAGAGATCTTCAGAATTGTCTTCTCCGGCCGAAGCTCCAAATAAACCATCAGTGTTTGCCATCAAAGTTCCTGCTCTACCCGTGTCTCTCTGAGTCCTGTTTCCATCACAATGTGTTCCTCCTCCTCAGGTACGAACGCGCTCCGTTGGGGAGTGTGTGCAGTATTACTACATGTGGAAGAAGTCTGAGCGCCACGAGTACTTCACCCAGCAGACGACCAGGCTGAGCCGCAAGAAGTTCAGCCTGCAGTCAGGGAGCATGTGAGTACTGCTACAACAACAATGACAACACGTAAAGTCTATCAAAGCCTCATGTAGGATAAATATGAACTCTTTAAGTATATAGACTAAGAGATCACGCCCGACTCCATACATACATGTTGTGTGAACATGCACATGAGCCCTTTCTAATTTCTGCTATTCAGTTTAGTGAAATCCCAGAATATTAGAGAGGAGTAAGGCATATTTCTTCTGCTCTGTTTCCCAGAATATGCTTCTATTGTATTTATTCCTGCAGTGAGGATTTCCTGCATGTTCTTATCTGAACTTCCCATTCAATCTATTACAGTCCTGTTCCCAGAACCTCTTTGAGAAACACCAGACCATTTTTAAAGCTGTTCATTTATTTATTCCCATTAGCTGTAGCTCTGTCAATGCTATTCTAAGTAGGAATCCATTGGGTGTCCAAATCATGAAAATGTGTTTTTATCCTGCACTTCTTGAAGCTGAAGCATCACTGCAGAGTATCCCGATGAAGTAATCTTAACTGGAATTCATGTTTATTTTATTATCCAGAGAAACAGGTTTCTTTGTGCCATTTCTCAAATTCTTGTACTAAATGTGTTTCCATTCCCCTCCATGTGACCAATGTGATCAGTTCAGGGCGTGTGCATTAGGGTGTGTAACTCTCCTGCGCTGTGGGTTTAATCTGTTATTGTTGCTTGATAACTTTACACCATTGATGCTTACACTAACAGTGTTTTGTGTGTTGCAGAGAGGACGGAGAGCAGGACGGGGAGGGTGGGGAGGTGGAGGGAAGCAACTCCTCCTCAGGCTTGTCGTCTCGGGGCTCCACGCGGCAGCTGGAGTCCCCGGTCCCTCCACAGTCCAGCCTGGAACTGGACAAGCAAGGTAAAAAAACACATGATGTGGTGACTTAAATACTGGAAACTGGAAAGTACATTTGCTCTCTGACAGAAGGCTATAACTAATAGTGAAGCGAGGGTTTCAGCCCTAAGACCCTAAACTATTATTCCTATGATCTCATGTTAAGGCAAGACAGAACCGCTTTGAAACAAGCACAAAGAAGTGGTAGAAATTGTAAAGTGAGTTGAATTTGAGTCGGTTCATTGTGGTTTTAATTGACACTGAAATCCGAAAGAGCTGTGCATTTCTTTTTTTATAAAAACCATTTACATACCATGTCAGGCACATATCCATCATCTTCTTTGTACATACACTTCTACAGATTTCATTTTGTCTATTGAATGTCCTATTTTGAGTTCATTGTTTGCCTTTTTTCAAACATCACATTATCATTATCTTATTTTATGAACATTTTTCAAGTCTCACCCTTTTTGTTTTTCCCCACAACTTTTTTTTTTCCTCATGTGTGTCCTGTGTTGTTGTGTTTGTGCGTGCATGTGTGTATGTGTATGTGTTTGCATGTACACTTGTTGTCATGGTACTCCAGAGGAGGAGAGGAGACCCCGCCGCAGACGAACTCCCCGCTTTCTCTTAAAGCCATGAACTCGCTCCAGGCAGGCCACAGAACGCAGGCCGGGCCTGCAGGTAAACAAGAGAGAAATGTAGAGACTCTAAATAATGTGTTGATTGGTCACGGATCTCAAAAACTTGCCTGTGGTAGAATAGATAATTCAACGCAAATTAGATCCAAAAGCTACATAGCGTATAGCCTCACCTCATTCAAGAATACATTCAAATGTTCCTACTTGACTTTTGTGTTGGTTAAAAAATAATTTAAGTATACTATATTTGTAGTCAAATCTGGTCCAAGTGTAACCATGTTGGGTCAAGGGTCAAGGCTTTTATTAGTCATACTTGCATATCTACAGTGTAGTTATGACAATGAAAATCTTCGGTCATAATGAAGGGGTCATAATGGAAGTTGAATTCCAACTACATGTTTGTGGGGAAAAACTATAACTCTAATTCAAAATTAAACTTGTATTTACTAAGGACAAGTTTTGGTTGGTACTAATGGCAGCAGGGCTTATCGACAGCATACACAAACAACAGTCAAATGTATAAGGACTCATACAATGCAAAGTGTTGAAATAAATACTACTGTGATATATGTTTCTGTGAAATATAACCACACCTTAAGAACAACTCACTGCTGATAGTTTACAGATTAAGTCACTCATTATGCAACAATATAATGTATAAACAATATAATCATAATAATCATAATAATACATTGTATTTACAAGGGCTTTTCCTGGTGCTTAAAGATTCCTAATTCCCATCCAACCTCTATTCAAGCATTTTCATCTCAGTATCAAGACTAAATATCATTTTCAAGCAGCTGTTTTTACTATACGTCACATGTTTAGGTGCACTTAATGTTTTGGATGAAGCTAGTTTAAAGGGGACCTATTATGCAAAATCCACTTCTTCATGTCTTTTCTACATCAACATGTGTCCCCTCTGTGTAAAGAGATTCTGAAAGTTTCAGGAACAAAGATTATCTCTCTTTTTGTCCTGATCCATTTATATAACAACCTGTCTGAAAATGAGCTGATCAGATTTTGGCCAGAGGGGCGTGGGGAGGGGCTCCTTATTTTCATCTAAAGTAACAGACAGAGAATCAGCACTTTTGAAACAGGGCTAAAACAGAGGGGATTATGGGTAATGCTGCAATGATCTGTTTGGTATTTGGAGCCAAACACTTCAGAGACATGTTCTGTATATATCTGAGACCTATAATATATTGAGAAAAAACCGTATAATAGGGGACCTTTAAATGAAACTTCAATGAATCGAACCGTTCTGGAACAGATGAAGCAACATTACCTGACCAGAGTTTCAGACATGTTGTTGATCTGTCTCCCTCAGACGGTGCTCTGGTGTCAGACCTGTGTGGAGACGGATGTCCTCAGTTCGGCTGTCCCTTCTCCCTCTTGCCTCTGGACGATCTGCGGGGCTCCGGCAGTTGCTGTCCCTCAGCTCAGCTCCAGCCCCCCCCTCAGTGGAGCCCTCCGTCCTGCCACGAGGACCCCCGTCTCTCCGGCCCCTGTTTCTACCAGCTGCACATGTGTGGTGGACCTTTTGTCTCTGAGGACGGAGATGCCGGAGCGGGCGGAGGGACGGCCCCCCCCCACGGGCTGCAGGTGGAGTTCAGCCTCCCCTCTGCCTCCCCCCCCTCCTCCTCTGTCCTCCCATCACACTTCCAAACACTTGGCGGCCTGCTGCACTCCTCCCCTGTCCAGCACTCCCCCCCACCCCACCCCCTCTCACACAGTGATGGGACATGGGGAAACTGAGTGGTACTCTTCATGAGATGTTTGCTGGTGTTTACTCGCACCGGACGTTGAGAAACCAGGACACAAAGTGCATTTCCTTCAATTTGATAACAAGGACGGACCTCCATAGCTGTCTGAACTCTTTTTTTGTTAAGCTGACACACTTGAACCCTCTTTCCATTGTGGAAGGACGAGTGTTAATCACTCCTTCAGTTGTCAATGATGTGTTTATGAACCGTTTGTTACAACAACCTGCACCAGGGCAGATACATTGGTTATGTATAAATGTGAAGCACAGTGCAGGTGATGAACTGCAGTGGCTAGCAGTCATTTCTTAAACAGATCAATTATTTACAATGTTAACCACTGTTTCTTTGTTTTATTATTTATCAGGGTGGAACAGTTTAACTGCAGCTCACCTCAGATTTTTTTTTAGGTTTGTTTTGCATATTTTTCAACAGTTTTGCAGCCGGTTGAGATCTTCCTAAGTGACACGGTGCTGGAAATCTGACCATGGAGCAAAATGTGTCCCTTCAAAACTAAATAATTTATTTAAACCTTTTGTTTGAACGTCACCTTTAATAAGTAACTACGTAGCTCTCCCTCTTCTGTCCCTGATGTTGATAATGTCTGTATTTCCAACCTCCTCCACTCCACCTGTCTGAGCATGTTTGGCACAAGAGTCAATCTAATCAATTATGTTTTATATACGAAAAGCTTAAACCAGATGCTTCATATTTTTCCGGATCTATTTTTATTTCTGATTTGTTGAATTTTTCTTCCTTTGAAGAATTAAATTGAGATTTATAAAATCCCAGTGCTTTGTCGTCATTTCTGAAAAACACGGTGCATATTCGGTATCATTAGGAGGCGGTTTGACATGAATAATAGCCATACAAAGAACTGTTGATAAGTCAGAGTACATGGAAACATAGGTAAGTAAAGGCGATCACACTTCCTCAGGATCTCCAACTGATGATCCCCATGGCCCGTAGTCAGTTACCATTGATTTGGACAAATGGATCAGAAAAGAGAGCAATTAAATGTTAAAACAAGTTAATTGGATTGAGATGCATCTTGTCTTGTATCAACATTACAAAAGATGGTGGGGTATAAAGATAATCAGAATATTTAATATAAAATGTGTTGCAACTCGTGCTTGCCTCTTTAGTCTAAGTCAGGGGCGGTTCTAGGGGGGGCAGGGGGGGCCAGTGCCCCCCTAACACTGACCTGTGGCCCCCCTAAAAATGAAAAGTGAAAAAAATTAAAAATGTATGATTTATTGAATGAAGGAATAGGCGGAACTCACGTTATTTGTCATTGTAGTCGGACCCATTAGAGCGGTGCACTCAGGACCCATTAGAGCGGTGCACTCACTTTCACTGTCCGGCGCTTCAGCCGGACAGTGAAAGCGCCGGCTGAAACACTTTTCATCTCGGATCATCAGAGGCTGTTGCATCCAAGAAAGACTGATTGAAACCTACGTTTCGAGAGACTACCACGATAATTGAAGGTGAGTTAAACTATTGTATCTGTGTAATTGTAGATGTAAAGTAGAGATGTAACTGTTCATTGCCTTTATTTTTATATAAATATGATATGGTGTTAGTGCAAAAAATTGTACTATAACTTAAGCTGAAGCTAACAGTAATAACTATAAGATATATCTGAAATAAATAAGTTTACTGACTACAAATACCAAAAACTGTATTGCATTGTTTTCTTATGCGCAATTACTTCATACTGTCTAGTTCTCTTTTTCGTCCTGCATTTATTGTGCCCCCCTCAGAAAATAACTGGCCCCCCAGTGGCCCCCCCAGTCAAATTGGTCTAGAACCGCCACTGGTCTAAGTGAGATCTGATCAGTGAACACGGTTGATCAAACATCAGTGATATTTGAATAAACAGAGAGTCTCTTTTTCCTCTAAAATGTGTCTTTCACCCACCTCTGCCGGACATATTGAAATAAAACAAGGCTCCTTTATAGGAATGCATTAACATTTCCAATAATGACATTGTTCTCCAGTTAGGATGTGCAATACAGAATCTCCACTTTTTCTTAGTGGTATCCAAAAATTCTCGTTTCCCCTTCAATGAGATCTGTAAATCTGATCATATTCAACCTGCAGTGTCATTTCGCTAAATAAATCTGCCAGTTGCCGAATGATAAAGACTGAACCGTGGTGTGATGGCATAGATACAGTGATAAATGCATATGAAGATGGACGAAGCTAATATTAGGGGTTATTACAGGGGATTTTATCACAAGAAATAGATGAGCTTTAGGAGGCCACTTATTAGAAAATGTTCATTCGCTTTTTCAAAATTTCATGAATTGATTTGTGTATCCGTTCAAAAATACGTGTTGTTTCTTCAGCATGTGAGTGTATTTTAGTCGCAGGTTTGAGCTATCCTATTGATTCTGTTTCTGTCTGGTGGAGCTCTTCTTGATACTCCTGTTAAAGTCACGCCATGTTTCAGATCAATGTTTGTTTAGTGTCTGTTTACATGAGGGAGAGGCTCCAGATCAGGCAGGATAAGGCACTTAATCACTGCCTTTTCATTCCTTTTAGCAATTTATACATCTTACTGCTTCTGTTATGTTTGTTTATAATTATTATATTTTGTAAAGAAAAGGAAGAAACTATTAAAACGAACAAGTTGAAATGCTATGTGCTTGTATAAATTATTTTAAAAGCTGATAAAGTGTCTTGTTTGTGAGATAGATGTGTCGTATATATCAGTCTCAATATTAAGTGCACATACAGTAGAAGGAAAATTCACATGTAAAAAATACACACACCTATTTTCTTGTTGCAAAAAGATATTTTTAAAATCCACAAACGTTTTAATGTACACAGGAATAGTCGCCATACTGAAAATCCACATGTGAAAAAATACAGCCACAACTATGTGTTTCTTAGAATATATATATATATATATATATATATATATAGTATATATAGAAATCAACAATGTAAAAGTATTTTTTTCATTTCTAACATATTTGGATGTTGTTCATTTGTTTATAAAATGTTGAACGTGCATTTAGAAACTCCTTCCTAACTTCACTGCAATGCATTATTGTAATGAGAAAAGGATCTGTAGCCATGATATGTCTCCTTTATCCTCAATCTTAGCAATTACTGCATTTATCTACTACTTTATCTATTGTACTGTGTGTAGTACTGTGAGTATCCCTGCTGTACTGTGTGTAGTACAGTGAGTATCCCTGCTGTACTGTGTGTAGTACAGTGAGTATCCCTGCTGTACTGTGTGTAGTACAGTGAGTATCCCTGCAATACTGTGTGTAGTACAGAGTATCCCTGCTGTACTGTGTGTAGTACTGTGAGTATCCCTGCAATACTGTGTGTAGTACAGAGTATCCCTGCTGTACTGTGTGTAGTACTGTGAGTATCCCTGCTGTACTGTGTGGAGTACAGTGAGTATCCCTGCTGTACTGTGTGTACAGAGACTTCTCAGTTCTGGTGTAGTTTTAGCTACACAATACACACATGTGTTCACTGTTCACACACGACCTGAATCTTGAATGTGTTGGACATGTTAAAGTGCTGAGCGACTGTGTGTGAATGTGGAGAGCAGCAGCAGCAGGAAAAGCCCTCGTGTGACGTCATGGTAACTGTCTCTCTTATCTCATCGGTCCTCCTGTTCTCAAGGGCAGCTTTCAGCGGCAGATAAGGAGCTCCGCTGCTAATTACGCAAGCCTTTCATTTGAGGAGAATAAATGTCAAGTGGCCATGAAAGACGCCTCTGGGAGAGCAGCTAAATAAAGTGAAGTGTTTTTATTATTCTGCAGTCAGTTAATAGAAAACTGAAGGATTCCTTAAAAGACCAAGAACCAAATGACAAGTTTTCTTTCACTAAAAAAGGCAATCTGTGAGATATCATTTTGATTTATTGTCTTAAATAATCAAGGTTGTTTCCACTTGACTGAGGATGTAAATTCATTTATCAGGAGAAATGCTCTTTTTTTGCATTTCAGTTAACTATAAAACAAGTAAATAAGAGTTAGTAGAAGAACATCTCAGGTTAAGCAATGTCTTCTCTAGATAATCTGCATTCAGCAATAGATGGCCATGGTTGCAGAGATTAACAAACACATGTGGAAACATTTCTGATCACAATGCAATTATTGGCCTGCTGAACAAAAGTTAGAATGCAAAGATGACCTTTTCCACCTGGATGTCCCCCTTTAACCTTTAATACTATTTAAATGGAGCTCAGCGCAAGTTCTTTCAGCGAGACTGGTTATATATACATTCACTCCACAGCTGCTTATCACGGGCGTTCTCTTTAACCTATTACATTTCACCTCATTCTCCAGCAGCCAATCACCGAGCTGCAGCCAAACTTTAAAATGGTTCTCCTCTCTCCTGCAGTCAGCTGTGATGTCAGGTGTTCATGCTGCCGCCTGCCTTCTCCCCATCCACCTCCTTTCATCTCATCCAGTGCCAGGAGAGTTAATCCAAAGACCTCATCACACCTCCTCTTCATCGAATCCAGATCTTCAGCATCATCACCAGTGTCTAGACCCCGGGGGGTTCCCTATGCTAACGGCTGCATCGCCCCTTTAGATATACCATTTCAGGATCGGGGTCTAATCGCCAAAAGACTTAACATTTATCATATGACGTTAATAAATGTTCTTTAACAAAATGAAGTGTCTCCTGATTGAACTGTATAATGGAGAGAACTTTAAAGCTCAAAGTGTTCCATTCGAATTTTCTCCTGTTTTAAATTTAAAAAAAACAAGAATAAAAAAAAACAAGAAAAAAGCTATAAATATGGAAATAAATAAATGAATGTATTAAAAAAAAGAACTTTTGTTGAGAATAAAACCGAACACATTATTATATATCTTTAATGTATTTTTTACATTTATTTTCAGTTACATTAATATATTTATTCATTTCTGTGTCTGTGTGTGTTTCACAATATGTTGTTTTGCTTGGTAGCCTTGTATTCTGTGGAAATGACAACATTTATAACAAATGTACTTTCAATTGCTCTGAAAGTTTCAACAAGTACACATGTCTTTAACAATATCTTTCAGTTGCCATTTTATTTCAGTTCACTTCCTCTGACCAGTCCCCCTTTTATTTGGAAGCTTTGTGTCAAGTTGACACAGTGTGAGGAGCAACACAGTGACTCTTCTCTCTTCAATACATGTTTTTAAAGCTTACAGCACCGGGAATCTCCGGCGTATTCATGTTCTGTATAAACTGTAAAGCCCCCTGAGACAAAAGTCGATTTGTGATATTGGGTTAAATAAATAAACTTTGATTGACTTTGATTGATGGATTTAGTGGAAGAAGAAGTACACTTCACTTCTGAGCCCTCAAGAGACAGATATAAATGATTATTAGCCTCAAAGATGGTGTTCAAGATGCAAAAGATTCAAAGGTTTTATTGTGCACAAAGCTACAGTGTAGAAATGGCAATGAAATTCTTCTGACCTGAGCTCCTCCAACGATGCAACATATATAATCAAATAAGAAAAATACAAAGGCTTTGCTACTACCTAAAACTCAGTAACAGCGGTGAGATCACGCACACATTTAAAAAGCAGCACAATACACACTGGGACAAATCATCATGATAACTGCATGGGATTGAACCCACCACCGTCTGACTCAAAGCTCTTCCTCTCTGCCAAAGCCAAATTATGGGCTGCTGTTCAGAAATAATGACCTCATAGCCTCAATTATCCCAATCGAGATAACCGTTTTGTTGATGGAGGGTTTTTTAAATGGGAAGAAAAAGTTCATGAAGCGTTAACCAAGTTAGATCCTAAACCGGCTGGTCCGGTCTTAGAACCTTTCTTTTTAAAGATTGATGCAGATTTTATTGCACCACCTCTTACTTCTCTTTTTAACCTCTCCCTCAGCACGAACACTATTCCAAAAATATGGAAGTCAGCTTATGTCCTTCCTATACCAAAAGGTGGGGAGGCTACTTTATTAAATAATTATAGGCCCATCTCTAAATTGTCAGAAATTGTCAGTTCTGGCCAAGGTTCTTGAACGCCTAGTGAGTGAACAGGTAAAGGTGTTTTTAAGTAACAATGACCTACTATGTAAACATCAGTCAGTTTTCAGAAAGCAACATAGCACCATCACTGCGACAATGAAAGTGGTGAATGATATTGCTAATATCTTAGAAAAAAAGCAGAGTTGTGCAGCTCTGTTTATTGATCTTTCCAAAGCTTTCCATAGTGTTGATCATCAAATCCTGAAGCAGAGGCTGGCCAGTGTTGGTATATCCAGCCATGCAGTGGGGTGGTTTGTGAACTACCTCTCTGAAAGGTCCCAATGTGTTCATTTTTGATGGGCTCACTTCTGAGTGGTTAAACATTACAAATGGTGTACCGCAGGGTTCTGTTTTGGGTCCACTTTTATTCTCCATCTATATCAACAGCTTAGGTCAAAATGTGGATGAAGCAACTTTACATTTTTATGCTGATGATACCGTGATGTATTGTGCAGGTCCCTCCATTAAGGAGGCTGCTGTTAAATTACAGGCTGTTTTTAATATTATTCAGACGCAGCTCTCTGAGCTTAAGCTTCTTTTAAATGTGGATGAAACTAAGGTAATGCTATTTTCAAAAGCCAAAAAGACACCGGAGACAACTTTGGATATTGTTACTATGCAAGGACAAGTACTTGAAGTGGTTACCTGTTATAAATACCTTGGTATCTGGCTTGACGATTGCCTCTCTTTTAAACCTCAGGTCAATAATCTGCTTAGAAAGCTGAGGGTGAAGCCAGGATTCTTTTTCAGAAACAAGTCCTGTTTCTCGCTTGAGGCCAGGAAAAGGCTATTCTCTGTGACCTTTGTACCTGTGCTGGACTATGGTGATCTGATCTATATGAATGCACCTGCCCATTACCTGATCAAGTTAGATGCCGCTTATCACAGTGCGCTGAGATTTGTGACTAACTGTAAAGCACTTACTCATCACTGTACCCTGTATGCCAAGGCAAGTCTGCCATCACTTACTGTTCGGAGACTCAGTCATTGGTACATGTTTATATATAAAGCGATGCTGGGTAAACTACCACCTTACATCTGCTCACTGATATCACAGAGAGTCACAAGTAGCTATTGCCTAAGATCCCAGGATGTGTTTTTATTACATGTGCCAAGTGCTAGGACTGTTTTAGGCACTAAAGCGTTTATGTGTGCAGCTCCTCTAGTTTGGAACACTCTGCAAAACATTTAGAAAAGGAGCATTTTGGTTCCCCTGCATCATTTTAAAGCACAGATTGATGAAATGATATTTGATACTCCCGGTACCTGTCTTTGTGAATAGGTTTGTAAATTGTACCCCTGTCATTATGTTGTATGTGTTCTTTTGTTTTCTGTTGTATTCCTTGTAAAAGAGATCGTTGATCTCAATGGGATTTTTACCTGGATAAATAAAGGCTACAAACAAACAAACCAAAGTGAGAAAGATACCAAGACTTAATTTCTAAAGGACATATTGAAGAAACCTGACTCCAGATGCCCAGGTTTTTGTGAACAGTGAAAAATTGGCCTTCCTGCGACTGTGGCTGTGAGGGAGTGCGGTCATCTTTCAACCAGAAGGTTGTGGGTTCGATCCCAGCCCTTGCAGCAAACATGTCGATGTATCCTTGGGCAAGATGCTTAACCCTGAGTGGATCCCGATGGCATGACCAACGGTGTGTGAATGTGTATGAATGTTAGTTCCTAGAGTAAGTGACACTGCTCTGTATGAATGGGTGTGAATGACATGTATTATGTAAAGCGCTTTGAGAGGTTGTAAAGACTGGATAAAGCGCTATATAAGTACAGTCTATTTACCATTTCCTGTGATGAGTTTCAACGAATGTTTTTACAATATCTCCTCTGACAAGTCCTCTTATTGAAGAAGTTTGAAGATTTAACTTATTGTCATTACGTAACAGGTACTATGTAACAAAACGGTTTCTCTGCATTTGACCCATCCCAGTGTTAGGAGCAGTGGGCTGCCATTATGTACGGCACCCGGGATGACCCTAACCCTAATATAAGTAGAAGACCAGTTCGTAAAATCATAACAGTACATGTCCAGCATGCTTTGGCCTAAAGGCTAAGTAGATGTCCAAGAGTCAAAAGGTTGCTGGTTTGATTCCCAGCATGGCAGAGTGAATTTTGGAGAGACATTTATGCAATATTTGCACAATCGAGCATTTCCTTATTATACTGAGAAAGCAATAATACAAGTATATGTTTGAGGATGTCACTCTTCTGAGGCATATACTGAGACGAGGTGTCACTGTCAGAAATAACCAGAAGGGGGCAGAAACACCTCAGCTGTAAACATGTTCCCTTTAGTTTTACACTCCATGGTGTTTCCTTTTTCCTCCCAGGTAGATTTTATTTTCACACTATTACTGTACGTTCAATTGATGGTTGCACAGTACTAAATAGAATCTTATAATAGTGACAACTTTTGGTTTCCCTTTAGATCATTTATTTTAGACGTGCATACAAGTGAAGAGGTTTTCACAGATGGCATTTGGCCAAGTGGTGGATGTCTGCAGTTTGTTTGTTTGTTCTGGGTGAATATATCAGAAGTTTAAAAATGTCAAAACTGAGAAGGAGAGCTTTGGATCTGTTCTTCTCTATTTTAATGATGTATTACAGATGTACATTTATTTCCAGATCTTACCTTTTAAATCTCCATGATCAAATATCCCCTGCTATTTATATTCTACCAATTGCTTATATACAGAAAGTCAAATAAAGCTTGTTTTGTGCACCTAAGATAATCAATTGAACTCAAGGGTGCTGAGCTAATAGACCCGGGGTTAAACGTGGTGCTTGTCATGCAAACAGAATTAACTCTTACACACCTCTGAAGGACTGAAAGTGATATATGTGGCCTGCATATACAAGTGGTGGTCTGGTATTGAGTGCTGTGAGGGAAACATCCAGACCGCCTGGGGCAAAGTAAAGCATTCTGTTTGGAGTCATGCTGGTGTAAAGTCATGCTAATGTTGCTACAGTCCCAGCAGGGCTTATTAAAGTCTCCCTGCTTTTGTTAGGCAGCAGTTTTGTCCTCTATATATTTTGTTAATCACCCACCAAGTGTGCTCAGTGTGAGTCCAGCTCCCAGTGACATGGAGGTGTTGACTAATATGTCTGCACCTTAGGACCAGTTTGCTTTTCTAGTCAGCCTTGATTAAATCTCTCTTTCATATCTGGGAGAAGAGTGCACTCTGGGTAAAGGTTAGGTTCTCATCAAAACTGAGAAGTTAAAGAGGTTGTTATACTTCCTGTGGAGCTCTCATGGTGGAACTGCAGTGCATGATGGGAGGGGATTATGTAGGGCTCTCATCTATAAGTGAGGACGTCACAAAAGGGGCAGAGATGAGTCCTCAATTAAAGCCACAACCTTATTGCAGTGCTTTAAAATTGTATAAGCTTTGAATACAGATCACGAATGAGGTCAATTGTTTCAGGATATTACTTTATTTCATAGTTTTTTCCAAAAAGCATTATATTTTCAACTATATGTTATTTCATTGTACTTTCTGTTTGATCTACCTTACATCGCTTACTTACTTATTCCTGCACAATAATGTCACTTGCACTATTTTATTACTTTTTTTTTATACGTCATAACTTTATTTTTGTTGCACTGTTGAAGCAGCCTGGGAATTAAAGAGGCCTTACTATGCGTTTTTGGAGTTATCACTTTCCTGTAGTTTGATAGGTAAATGTAAATGGTCTGCAAAGGCTAAAATCTCAACATTTGAGAGTTTTTCTCCCACCCACCCTGCCTGAAACGCCTCTATTGGACTGCTTTGTGTAGTTCTGTAACATAGTGACTTCATTATGTAGTACTCGCGGTTCTATTGGCTAGACCTCCAACACATTGTACGTGATAAGGGGCGGGACTTCTCTAAGCGGTTGACCAATCACAACAGAGCCGGCCAGCTAACCAATCAGAGCAGACTGGGCTCTGGTTTCAGACAGAGAGCTTTTTGAACATTAAAGCATGGAGACATGTCACAGTAGAGACACAAAATACAATTATGAACCTGAAAGCGATCATAATAGGGCCCATTTAATATGTTCCTTGCTATTCTGCATTATGACACAAATGCATTTGAATCTTGAATCTCATGTATTTTTGACTTGACAAGTAGTTTGTGTCAGAGGTACTCCTGTCAGGCACCTCCTCCTGGTCTGATCCGTAAAGGGTTTGAGTCCTTTCTACTTTAAAGACATTCATAACAAGTTTGTTTGCAAGGCAGATAATTAAAAAAACAAGCAAAGCCTCTGAGAAGTTGTCGCTCTTGCTCTGTCACGCCTGTGCGTAAAAAACATTGGAGCCAGACGAGGAAGTGAGGAGGAGGGACCAGTTTGGTGGCGTGGTTTGTGCGGAGAATATACTTTAAACTGGATTCTCCTGACGCCTCCAGCGCTGTGAAACCGAAGGATCTCTCCACTTCTCATTTTCTATCCACAGCAGTAATGCGCGCAACAGGACGCGAGACTCCAGAACTCCTGCTTCTCTGCTCAGAAATGACTTGTTAACCCGCAGTCTTTGTAAGAAAGCTACACACCTTTGCTGTCAATGTCAGCGCAGGTAGGGAAGAGGATCCCGGAAGAACTCGTAGTGCAGGTTACCAGTTTGTTTGCATAGCCTGCGCTTTTTATCCAAAGCGAACGAGAACCGATGGACTTGTTTGCCTCCTTGCTTAAGTAGTTTTTTATTTCTTAAAGTTTTTTGAAGTGTATAAACGGAGACAAGATGAAGGAGAAGAAGACGATGTACGTGTTGGTGGACGTGATGTGCGTTGTAGTTGGTAAGTTATGGACACTAAGTACTAGCCTCTTCAGCATTATCTGCCTTTTATCTAGGAATTGCACTTCAGTGTTGTCAGCAGGAAAGCTGATAGCATGTAGATATATCTGTGTGCTGGCAGCAGTTTCTTTCTAATAACTCTGTGCTTGTGTGTTTTCCACCCACGACAGCAACTGAGGAATGCATGTGCACGTTAAAAAGACACAAAGAGGTTTTTAATGAGAGACACCAGAAGCTATCTCTCTTTAAAAGGCAAATGAAGCCACTGTGTTTCCATGCATGAGTCAGATACTGTAAAAGAACAGCCTGTCATCCGGTTTGTTTATCCAAACTGCGATATAGTGCAGGCAGAAATGTGACTTTAAAATATTACCATGGTGGAACACAAGAGGAAATATCATGCGTATTCTCATCACATGCTGCTCCATGCCCCAAACTATTCAACTGAAAACCTGCAGGACTTTACAGAGCCTCAGGAAGCTCACTGTTTGTTTATGGAAATCTGATATGTGTGTGTGCCCATGCTCATTCCTCTTTTTCTTCAATATTTTGTCTGCCAGGAATCCTGTCTTGAATTCCCCAACTTCCCACATACAGTGCATTCCTAAAGGATATTTCTTCAACAGTGCTCCACAGACCATTGTTTTGCTTTTATAGTTTTCTATTTGAGGGTTACTTTTTTTGGTTTTTCCATTATTTTAGTAACTAGTTCACATCATTGTGTTCATGTTTTCGTCTCCTTCTCCCTTTGGACAATGAACAAATAATCCCATGTTGTGGTTAAAGTTTTTAACACGTGTCTTTTGCTGTCCAGATTTATTGAAAGGATGTGAATATGAGGTTAGGAGGACCACAGGTGTCATTTACATTTTAATATAATATACCATTAACATATATGTACATAATTTGGACATTTAACCAGGAATCAATAACATATTTTACTAAATAAGTATTAAACTCACAAATATATACATTCATTTCTAGGTATTTCATTTGTCTAAATCTACCTTATTGCAATACAACTTTTTTTTTAAATAAGTCAGTACACTAATAATATTTATATAACATTTAAATAAATATGTATAGAGAGATGTCATACAATACAACAATCAATAAATGCATAATAAAAAAAATCCACCAACAGCTTAAAACATAAAAACATCTGAATGCTTATTAAACCGTCCTGGTCCTCCGTTATACGTTACTAAGAAAACATTGAAATCACAAATACCAGCAAAAGTGAGAGGCATCACTCTCAGAAAATCCGTTTTCTGCCTCAGATATTTTACATGTATTTGGAATGTAGCACCCTGCTGGGACTTTGGTTTTACTGTACTATTGCAACAATCCCTTTGCAGACGTGTTGTGTAATAGTCTGGTGTATGGCGGCGTGCTCATCCCCTGTTGTGTCTGCATTCAAAGAGAAAACTCAGAAAATGATGTGTGGCTCTGCTCTGTTGTGCAGTTTCAGCCCCTCTCTTGATTTTCAGAGAGCTTAGGGGTACTTTTTCCGTCTGTGGGAACATCCACAGACTGCTGAAGTTGATAAGCCTCACCATTTCGCTGTCACAAGTCTGGGATTGACGTCTGAGTTGGGCTGAGGTCTGGATAACTGCATCCCACCAAACAGTGCCTCTCCCTTCCCCTCTGCCACCCACGTCAGCCCGCCAAATAATCGTCAAGTCAACCCCAAGCTTATGTGAGGTTGCCCAAGCCATGTAATAACAACGTAGGACTTGTAATTAAGCTCACCATTAGCCCGTACGGAAACAGTTTGGACTTGGGATTTGTCTGCATTTTGAGACCATTTACGTAGAAAAATTCACGTGTGATTCCACCAACGCTGACTCTAATCCTGTCTAATGTACAACTTCTTTTATCTTCTCAAGCTTTTCTTCACAGCCCATTTCTTTATCTGCACTACGTTCACCTCTGACTCTGAAATATTAATCTCCTGATATGCAGCGTGTCTCTTTCTTGTTGTGTCATTCAAATGCCAGTAGAAGCAGTAGATACGATCTCTGAGGGATTTCCTTCACGCTCTGTCGCTCACACCCTGCCCTGCCCAGGTCAAACTAACAACACCTGAGATGTTCCACCTTCTACAGTATCAAACACTGTCTTTTCACTTCTCAATGGAGAAATGTGAATCAAAATGGCTGCTGAAAGCCAAAAAGTGTCCTTGTTTACTTATTCCTGTCTTGTCTGATGCACCATGGAGGGCATTTAGTTGCTTTTCAAAAATCTGTCTTTTTGTTCATTCAAGGCCTACCTCCTCTTTCTCCATTCTTTCTCCATTGTATCCCTCCCTTCCTTTCTCCTCCTCTGTCTCTGTAAGCTTACACTCAGCACAAATAGACGATGGGTGTTGGCTCCGAGAGCAAAGAGGAAAGGCTAATATTAACCTCTTTACACAGTTTATACTCAGGTGTAGTTCTGTAGGTGCAGGTTGTTCAGGAGGTGGAGCCTGCTGTATTTCAAGATGGGCTTGAGGCAAGGCATTCACACACAACTTTTTTTCCCCCTGTGTGCTGTAATGTAGGTTATGAAAACCAGTTTTTCAAATGTCTATAAAGTGTTTTTCAATTACTCAACACAACAACAACACCATTTTCAAGTCATGTGATATTTTTTATTTGAAAGATGCTGTGCCAGAAATACGACTCTTTTTTAGTATGTTTTAGTATGTCAAGCATCTGTTTAGTGTATACTAGTCCCCTGGATTTGAGCTCAAAGCTGAACAGTATAAACAATATACTTATTATAAGAGATGGACACTGTGAAGTTACCCGGTGGTTTTATAAACTACGCTTATGAAGCCTGGAGTTTGGGGTTTTGATCGTCGTCATCTTGTTTTTTTGTCAACCAGATACGACATAGAGGGTGAAGCGAAGTACAAGCTAATGACTATAAAGTTACACATTTTACAATTATCTTTCAAAACTGAAAAACTGTCAAGAGTTGAAGTTGTAAAATAAAAACACAAAGGGCACGTAGCATGGACCTGTCGATCACAAGGTAGCCCCGCCCTAAAACATGCGCTGCTTTATCGTCCGTTTTACTCTTAATTATACCTTTTTTTAATTTACAAAATTGACACCATAAGGTAGGAAAAAGTCCTGAAACAAGCGATTCCGACCAAAAAACCCATTGGTAAAATGTATTTTGAATTAATAAATCAAGTAAGAATTAATTTTCTCGTATCCTTCTATACAGTTTGTATTCACACATCATGAATGATTATCCGATGTTCATCCCAAAACACACGGCTGTAAAACTTTGAAATCTTAGAGTTGCTAGGTTTTTCCTTGCATTATTTTCCTCTTAGTAGATTTGGCTTACATGTACACATCCCCACACTCTGTTCTCTGACCTCGCTGATGTCTGTGAGAGTTTGTCAGCGCTGTCTCGGGGAGCTTGGCCTCTCATGCGGTCGCGTTGGGAAGAATGATCGTCCCGAGTTCTCACTGAAAGGCAGTTAAGTCGCTTGATGGGAATTGTTTTCCTCAAGAGAGCTCTGTCATGGAAACTGAAGCCCTTTAACAAACAGGCACG
>NC_136912.1:90356368-90378868 GCF_949606895.1 Notothenia rossii
AAACTCCTCCTGCAGACATTTGTGGGCTTCAGGATTAAACCTGTGTGGCCCACGTCTTTCATCCCCTCCAAACCCAGACTCTTTGATTGCCAGATTTATCCGCCCTCCCACCACCTCTCCTGCCACCGTGTCTCCTTCTGCGATGCTTGGACCTAAGCATGCGTAAATGATGGACGGAGCGAAACAGCAGGATTAAAGATAAAGAATGGGCAGCAGCAGGATTCGGTGTGACTGGTGAAGTTGGGCGTTCCTCGTGGGAATTAGAATTCCAGAGGCCTACACCGGCAGAGGTTGTAGGCTCAGTGCATACCTTCCACATTAGTCAGTCCGGCTTGGGGTGAGACAGTCAGAAAGAGGGAGCGCTCAGTTGTTTTTGTACTGAGAGCCATCATGTTGATAGAGCTTTGGTGCAATAGGTTTCCTGCTGTCGTTTCAACAACGCATGTTTCAGAGTGAAGAGAGGAAACAAAAGAGAGCAGGGTAGAAAAAAAAAGTGGAAACTGCTGCTAAGAGGAAAAATGCCTTCCTCTTTCCTCGTCCAATTTGTAAGGGGATAGTTGACAGATGGAGTAAATCACTTAAGGGTGACACTGGGTGAAAAATAAAGAAGGAATAGCATGAATGCAAGAGGCAACAAGAGCTTTTAAAGAGGCCATATTATGCTAATTTCCAGGTTTCACAATTGTATTTTGCGCCTCTGCTCTCTCTTTAATGTTCAAAAAGCATACTGCCTGTGTTGCAGCACCTCTTTACACCCTCGGTCTGAAACCAGAGCACAGTCAGCTCTGATTGGTCAGCTGGTCGTCTCTGTTGTGATTGGTCAACCGCTTCGAGATGTCATTTACATTTACAGTTACATGTACGAAGTCTTATATAACACTATAGGGAAGGAAAAACCCCAAAAAGCATAAAAGGGCCCCTTTAAACCCCACTAAACTAACATTTTTGGAAGGTTTCAATACAGAAGGAAAGATGGTTTGGAAAGGGGGAGAAAAATACATAAAGAAAGAACTCACACTTTATTGAACTTCCACTGGAAAGACGAGAAATGTGAGTACAATTTAATTAGGAGCGGCAAAAGTTCCAGCTGTGACCCTGAAGGGAAGTTTGAGACCAAACAGGGCAACACACACACACACACACACACACACACAGGCTTAACAGGCCTTGAAAATATGCATACCAAAAACCCAGACTGTATGTTTTTCAAATTGAGAGAATAATTGTCCGTCCACATGGTTTTGCAGGTGCAGCAGGTTGTGTCAGGGAAACCAGGGCAAGTAGGTGTGAGGTTCTCTTAAACCGCTAGAGCGAATTCCAGATGATCGAGGCGTCAACTTTCCTCTAGGTGGAAATGAGAGAGAGAGAGAGGGAGAAAGACAGAAAAACTGAGATAAAAAAAAAAGGCAGAGCGAGAGGACATGACGAGCCTCGAATCTCAGCCCCAGAGTGCGATTGTGGTCCAAATGGCCCGTCGTAATTGCACATCTGTCAGCTAAATAAAGCACCATCCCATTTTGTGTGGGAGGACGCTGCAATCAAAAGAATGACAGACAAGGAGATGGAGCTCCAGGGAGAAGAATGAATTACTTTGAATGAGAGAAAAAAACCGAATGGAGGATGTGGATCAGCAGTGGTGGAAGGAATGGAGGGCAAATCCCTTCTTACACTGACATCTTTGTTTGTCGGTGGAATCAATTCATGCTCACATTTCCCATGGTGCTATTTAATGACATGCAGTCGTCATCGCCATCCTTTTTGTCGCAATAATGCCCCTTTCAGCAGGGGGCAGAAACAGAGATGCTTCTTCGAAAGAATGCTAATTTGCGGCCAGGTAAATGAGAAGCCTCGTCAAATTCCCCAGAATAGCACTAAAGCTCTAAAGTGGGCCTTTTCTTAATCTGACACAGGAAAGCTTGAGCTCTGCATCCTGCTACTTCAAAACAGGCTGCCATTTGGGGATCAGGCAGGAGATTTCTGACTGGCAGCTGGAGATTAGCTTCCTGGCTACATTTCAAACTGGCAGCGTTTTCCTGCCTCCATCCGTAAAAAGCAGGTGTCTTTTTAAAAGAAGGTTCTCCTGTATCCTGTGTCAGTACATCCACCCCCTCTACCTTCCCTCCTCCATGTATGTGTTGTTTTTCTCCTGGAGCTCTGGAGCAGGGTCAGCTCGGGTTGCGGGGTTGTCTCGTGGTATCCTGGAGACATGCTGTGTCTGCCAAAGTGTCTATTTCTGCTTGCGAGCTGTGCTTGTTTGCTTTTCAAAAGAGTGGTTGGTTTGTTTCTTGCATGTATAATCCATGGAGGCTCTGCTCATGAGACACATTCACACACCTCAGGATGTACCATTCGTTCTGCACAATCCAGACTGTTTAGATTATTTTAGTTCAGCGCTTTTAATTTCATCCAACTTGTAATTTATGACAAGTAAAATCATGTGTCAGCTGAATAAGTGCTTTACTTGTGAACACAGAAATGAAAACGTTATACTTTATTTTTACAAGCCAGGGGAGGGTTTTTTAAGGCCAGGTGTGCTAACTTCACTCGGTTTATGAAGTTTGTGGCAAACTGGCATGATTTGAGTTTGTTTAAGGGGATTTATTAGGCGCAAAAACACTCGTTAATACCTAGACATATGACGAAGCAGATAATACAAATGGCACTTTCAAACGCACCGTTGTTGATGTACATCCAAAAGCTATTTAGACTTTTGAACGCTTGCTAATTTGGAGAAGTAAGTGTATTTCATTAGCTGCTGGCTTCTCTTTGAAGTGTTTCAGTTCATTTTCCCCTCCTCGCTCAGCCGTGATTAATGGCTCCGCTCTGGCAAGTGTTAAAAATTTCATAAAAGAGTTTGAAGTTAATACACCAAATGACTGCAATGTAGAAATAATTATGTCTTTCTTTCATTTGTGACATTGACCATGCTCTATTAAAAAAATAAACATTGCCACTGACTTTATCCAGGCCCATCCTACAAAAAAAATATTTTATTTTCTGAATCCAGTCTAACAGGTATTTGCTTTACTTAACAAGTTGGTATTGGCCGACATAATATGTAGAGTGGAAACCGATTTAATCTGTCCACTCCCTCACCATGTCTCCCTGAGCAAAGACAAATGTTTGTTTGTATGTCTGGAGATGCAAATACCGTGATAGTATCATGTTTTTAGATAGGATATCTGACATGCTGTGTACATTTTAATCTTGGCCTCACTGGATATATAGGAGGAGTCTGGAGATGTGTAAGATAATTTTTTGAAGATCACGGTGGTCATTAGAAGAAAGTTTAAATTCAGAGTTAACTAGAATTCCCTTTCTTTAGTTTATATACAGACATTACATATCTTTAAAAGCAAGCAACTGTATGGAAATTATTTTTAGGTGGCGCTATTGTAATGGTGAATAAACCACACGGGGAACATTTTGAGAAATTGACCCCTTAAATTATGACTTCTGGTGATGTTAGAGATATGAGAAGACTGATCAATACCTCCATAATCTTCAGTGTGGTTAGCTATGAATCTTCCCAAAATTCCAAACACCTTGTCCTGGACATAGTTTCTACAGTAAACTGTGCAACAGTACAGTAGGCCCACACAAACTGCAGAACACTGGTTCTTTGGGAACACTCAAATGATTGGTTTTTGGTATGCATATTTTCAAGGCCTGTTAAGCCTGTGTGTGTGTGTGTGTGTGTGTGTGTGTGTGTGTGTGTGTGTGTGTGTGTGTGTGTGTGTGTGTGTGTGTGTGTGTGTGTGTGTGTGTGTGTGTGTGTGTGTGTGTGTGTGTGTGTGTGTGTGTGTGTGTGTGTGTGTGTGTGTGTGTGTGTGTGTGTGTGTGTGTGTGTGTGTGTGTGTGTGTGTGTGTGTGTGTGTGTGTGTGTGTGTGTGTGTGTGTGAGAGAGAGAGAGTTACAGGCACATATCTGTCCCCGGCTGTTTGAAGAGCAAGCATGCGAAACAACAGACAGCGTTTACCTGTTTGCATCCAGCTAGTCACACACCCAGTTACTAGCTCCCTGTAATTGACATAATTAATAGATAGTTTAGCTTCTCACCATAATTTGCTGTGGCCCACTGATGTTAACGATCGTAACTGAAAGGCTGCCTGTCAAACGTAAACATTCAGCCACGTGACTCGAAAAACTCTCGCGAGAGTTTTACACAAGACGGATCCTTTCTAGTCATAACCCTGCACCGGGCGCTGACATTGGCGCCCGGTGATCATCAGATCTGACGACGCTGATTGGCTGACATTATGCTTCGGAGGCATAGTTTACAGATAGCAACAGTCAGCTGCTAGTGGCTGCTGCTGCTCTGGTTGAGGGCTCCTCTCTTAGCGCCCAGATGAGAGAGGGTAATGATACACGGGTAAGGCCAGGCAGGAAACATGTGACTTATCAGTAACTTTAGACATCATAACACAATTTTAAACAAGATTTTATTGTAGATTATATATTTTACTGATACCAATTATATAATATTTACCTTGTTCATTAAAAATTAAAATTAAAAAAATGTATGTGGGAAGAGGTGGGGCGGCGCCCCTAGCGCCCCTAGCGCCCCTGTGGGCCAGCCGCCACTGACAGCTGTTTAATAGTACAATTGGTCTAATTGGTTAGCTGGCCGGCTCTGTTGTGATTGGTCAACTGCTTAGAGATGTCCCGCCCCTTAGCCAATCACTTATAATCAATGCGTTGGAGCTCTAGCTAATTGAGCTCGAGTGTTTCGTAGCGATGTAATTATGATACAAAAGTAAACAAAGGAGTCCAATGGAGGCGTTTCAGGCAGGGGGCGGGGGAAAGGGAAACCCCCAAAAGTATAATAGTGCCTCTTTGTGTTCAACCAGTTGTCAGTGATGCAGAGATGGCAAATCAGTTGTTTCCTGACATGTGGCAGCTTCTTGCCAGCTGGAGGCAGGATGCAGGATACAGAATCGGTCACTAAAAAGCCACATCAGTAAATCCATATCAGGGCGCTCCCCCGAGGAGACAGGATGTTAGTTAAATGCTAAAGAACATATATTGTGCTGCGGTTGTCACAAACAGGACTGTGGTGGTGCTAAGAGGAAAAACATGTGGAGTGAGACTTCATAGACCCTATTTACCACGTCCTGACACTGCTGGATGTGATAACAGGGATCCAGCGTCTGGTGGTCGGCCGCTGGGAAGGTGCCGTGTATCGACAGGTGTGCTCCAGCTGCTGCTGCTGCTACACAGAGACAGGGTGTGGGCAGGGGGGGGAGGTATAGAATAAAGGCTTTAGACAGGTGTCGGCTGGGGAAATTGCCTACAGGTACTAAAATAAGTAAACGTTTTTGTATTACAATGATCTTTTCTTGATTACCATTTACCTCTTATGTATTTGTTTGTTTATCTATCTGTTTATGTATTTGTTGTTTTTGTTTATTTGTTTGTTTTTCAATAACAAATGTATTTCTTTAAGAAAAAAAATATATATATGTTAATAATTTTGTTTTGTGGGAGAAGGGGTGGGATTCAATAAGTGTAAACTTCCCTCCACCCCTTTTCGGATGTGTAATTAAGTAGATTATTTTTTTATATATAATTTAGAATCAGTAATATTTTTGTATATCAATTTGACACTGCTTCATTTTGTATTGTATAATAATCCTCATGTTACATTTTTGTATTATTGTTTTACACATTCGAAATAAATCAAATCAAAATGAAATCAAATGTGTCCATTAAAACAAACAATATACTCTCTATGTGTAGAAGGCTTGCACTCCAGGTTATAATGATTCAGCTCAAATGGATCTGTCCAATGGCAGGAAGCAGGAGATAGTGAGACCATGAGTCAAATACCATGTGAGATTATCTAACATGAAGCGTTGGCACTGGAGCAGAGTCCTTGGCTTAACTGCAGTGACTCAGAGAGGTTGTTTTATGTGTCATCACTTTGTGGTTAGGTTTAAGCTCTGAATCTTACTTGGTTAGGTTTGGAAACAAATACACCACAGACTCACCCTCATGTGATTCCTAGCTTAGCATCATAACTTCTTTTAGCTTTTTCTTTCACACGGGACACCAAAGCAGGTCCCACGCGGGAAACTCCTGTGTGTGTTTGACCCAGCCCTAATACTCCCACCCTCAGCTCACTTAACACTAAGAGTGTAGCTCTGAGCGGCTAATAATTACGTGGATGTGTTTACATTGGATTAATTAAAAACCCAGAGGCCAACGCCCACTGCCTGAGGCTCGGTATTTGAAGCCCTGGGAGTGACACTAATTAATATGTTGTATGCTTATTAACTTATTGAGAGTTAGATGTTTAAAGGTACCTACCAGCAGATTTAAGGCTCACTAATATGTTGTTACATTTTGTTTGATTATTCCTAACATCACAATTGTCAAGCAATATCCTCACACTTGACCTCAGCAAAATGTCAAACTGCTGCTTTTACTTATTGTCTTTTAAACTGATGAAATAAACAAGAGATACAGTATCAATAGGAGAGCTGAGCGAGATACGTTTAAAGCTTTCTGGCAGGCTTCTTCAATCACATTAAGCTGGCTGTTTTTAAAGACCGCCAGGAAGGCAATAGGAATATTATTTATTTAAGTCTGAACAGTATTCATAGACATTTTGCATTTGATATGGTTTGTTACTTTGGTGTTCGAACTGTGGTGAAGTGTTGAAACAATACAATTTCAGTTTTTTGGGGTAAAACTTTGTCTCATTTAGACAGTTGTACTTTTAGGGAGTTGTGATGTATCCTCCTTTTAATGACATAAGTAGATATCTGTGTATACTGTGTTGAAAATAATTAGTATCTTGTCGAGTCTACACCTAGTTTCGCCAAGGTCGGGCTACCAGGTGTCCATGTGTGATGATGTGTTTATTGTATCTATTGTTTATTCTCCTCTCAACACAAAGGTTCTATTTTACCTCCTCTCTTCCTCCCTGAGCCAATAAGACTCTTTGTCTTCATGGGCAGCATGTCTGCAGTTTGCATGTCACTATACAATGTCTGAACTCATCTCATGTCACTTTGAATATACAGTATGTGATGTCAGACAGCAGTGATACAGAGACACACTGCCTGTCTTTGTACAGGTGTCATTGTGTATTGTTGCTCAATGTGAATTACAGCATCTTTTAAGGGGATTTTTCTTCTCCATTGGTCAATTAGTGGTTTATTATACAACAGTTTAAATTATTCTGTGTCAAGGTTTTTTTCTCAGAATAAACTGAGGTTAAAAGTTCATTTTATAAAGAAACTGATCAGCCCTAGGGCATCAAATAAAAATGCCATAATCAGGATTTTTTTTTTTTAAATTAACTGTATTCCCTTACAGTTGAATAATAAAAAGAAGTCAATCAATACATTTTAAATACAGAATGATTTTAACTGTACTATTCTATAAACCTAGCCTATTCTTTAATCTAGAATCCTTAGGCCTGTACAATTCCATTATTTGTTTTGGTTTTTAATGACAGTTCTTCTTCTTTATTTTAATACTTTGTTTATCCTAATCCATCTACTGTTTTAAACTAAAAAAGAGGATACATTTTTGACACAAAAAATCTTGGTTTCCTCCTTTCTAATCTTGCAATGTTCCGTTTTCTTACATTACACACTTAAATAGAAGCCAACTTATTGATATTTCTAGTAATTATTTACAAGATTTTTGAGGTAATCCAGAAGTAACGTAAAGTAACTTAGATTAGGTAACTGAATACATGTTTCTAGGCAATTGTAACAGATTACTTGTTTCAAATAACCATCCCAACCCTGCTTTACAGTACGCTGATGAAGTTTTCCATTTGTTTCAAGGTGGGGTTAAACTGGGTGTTAAGCCCCTGTCACACTGTCCCGAAATTGACATCCGATGGACACACGATTAAGGAAATGTTCAAATTCGGCTCTGATCGTAACAACATCGGGCCTTTCGTTAGGGCATCTTAAGCCATGACCGCCGGTGGAATTTATCAGGCTCCGGCAGCAACTTCGGGAGCGGTGGCAAAATCTTTGGCATGCCAAAGATGGCTTAAGATGCCCTCACGAATGGCCCGATGTTGCTACGATCAGAGCCGAATTTGAACATTTCCTTTATCGTGTGTCCATCTGGTTGTTTTATTGCACAACAAAATCATGTAAACATATTATGTAAATAACCCAATTTGTGTTCTGTGAAACTAAAAAGGATATAATATATTATTTTGAAGGCGAGGAAGTTGTTGTTGCTATGGAAACAACATGATGGAGAAAACTTAATATCTTCTAAAGACGGAGAAAGTAAAGAACAAAGTCGGAAAATATCAGTACAGTATCATAATACTTTAACATAATTGTTTGTGTTACTTTCGTTGCAGTTGTATGTCTTAAATGTAATATAAATGTTGCCTTTGTGTGTGGTTCGGGGCCATCTTCGTGCGAAATTCAAAATTCCATATTTGTGTGTCCATCGGGTGTCAATTCCGGGACAGTGTGACGCGGGCTTTACAGAGCGTTCACCTCAGCTGAATCCCGATCCACCGGCCTGTTGTATATTTTCCTTTTCGTCTCAGTCTTCAATGTGTGGACTCTCGGTCTCTCATCTGTCAGTCTCGCTCCAAGTCCTCCTGGAATTATGTCAGCTGCAGCCTTCTTTTTTTTTTTAAAGAATGGGAGGGGTGCAGTGCTCATTTACTCAGAAATGTAATACCATTGGTGAGAGTACTTTTAAAGTGTGTGTGGTGTTTTTTCATGGCTGTTTTTCTTGCGTTTAGTATGTGGCTGTAAGGCATTTCCACAGTGGCCCCAGGCCTGTCTGTCTGCCCATTATACAGTGGTCATGGATATCAGGGTGGAGAGTGCATTCCTCAGCAGGGCTGCAACTTATTATTCAGGATTTGTTCATCTAGTTATTAATGTTTTACTTTATCTGAAGTGTCAAAGATGGTGAATCAATTAACCATTCTAGACTTTTATTACCATTTTTGTATTTAAGTAACTTTGAATAAATGGATAAATGAGCGATATCTGTTTGTCAAGTAAGGTCTTCCTCACACATCTACTGAATTCCTACTACACCCTACATCTTATTATGAACAACACCATTAGATAAGGGTACTAAAAATGTGAGTTTTTAGTCAGTTACAATGTATTCTCATTGTAAAATGATAACTTTTACTACAGTAATGTATTATTGATTTCTATCTTAGATCTAAGGTTAAGGTCAGTTACAATGGTGAAAAGTTTGAGCCTTTCAAAGGTTAACAAATACATTGTTTTTATTCTTTCAAGCTAACTTAGACAGAAGTGGCGAATATCAATTCAGGTCTTCTTAACACTCTTAAGACTTGCTCCACTGAAAATATTTTGATTATTACACACACACCATTTTAGACCAGAACAAAGGGGAAATACAAGCAAGAGGGTAAGGTCAGGAACAATGGATTCCAATGGTGAACAGTTCTACAATTGTACAATCAAGTTAGGTCTAACTAGTACATACTATATCTACTCAAGTCTTACTGCACCCAAAATTATTCAGTTTGAAACACACGCCATTGCAGGGTTAAAAAAGTTTGTAAAAAGTTACAGTTCATAGTCCGTTACAAAGGACAACAAAGGTGAAACATTTTGATCCTGGGAAAGTATCATAACATCTATATTAAACTTTAAAACTAGTAACATTCACATTCACACTTCTCTTGTGTCCGTCTACTACCTCCGTACGCTCAGAACTGTCTTTTTTACTTAAACCTTATTCCAGGCGGGGTTGAAAAGGAAGATCAAACATGAATAATATATTCATCAGCACGAGCCTAATACCTTTTATAGAACCTTTTGAAGAACATACAGTGTGTCTTTTACTCATTTTGCACGTGCTTGTACATCTACAGAATGCGGTGAGTGTGTGTGCGTCAGAGAGAAAGAGGAAGAGGGTGAGTGATTATTTCTGTGATGGATGTTTGCGAACATCTCAAGGACATAACTTGAGCGCTCAGGAGCCTTGAGCAGCTATATTTGGTCTTATTATTTGCACACCACCACATTGTGTGTGTGTGTGTGTGTGTGTGTGTGTGTGTGTGTGTGTGTGTGTGTGTGTGTGTGTGTGTGTGTGTGTGTGTGTGTGTGTGTGTGTGTGTGTGTGTGTGTGTGTGTGTGTGTGTGTGTGTGTGTGTGTGTGTGTGTGTGTGTGTGTGTGTGTGTGTGTGTGTGTGTGTGTGTGTGTGTGTGTGTGTGTGTGTGTGTTCTCGTAAGTGTGTGTACACTCTTGTGTCTGAGTATGTGAGTGATGTGTGATTTTTACGTATGCCCACAAGCCCGTGTATATAAATACTGTTTGGTCTGTTTATTTTTGCAATTCCCTGCCGCGCATTTTCTACCCTGAGATTTGAAAGACTTAATGTTTCTTTCTCCTTGTTGGCTTGTTAGATATCCTTGGAGAAACATTTTTACTTCCCCGAAAGAAGAAGTGATGTCATGTCTGAAAAGCTGCTTAAAACAGGGCGAATACGTTGTACCAAAACAATTTCTCAACAGTTATGTCCACTAACTTTGATTAACCTCGCTTCCATGCTGTATGCCAAGTTATCTAATTTCTCCAAAAGCTCAAACACTCCAAATATAGTAAGGAATCTAACCCATCAATCATTCTCCTGCTCTGTTTTGCTCCAGCGGCACTGCCCTTCATCGTCATGACCATCATTTTCAAGCCGTACCAAAGAGGGATTTACTGCGATGACGAGAGCATCATGTACCCCCTGAAACCCGACACCATCACACACGGCATGCTGGCGGCCGTCACCATCTCCTGCACAGTCATCATCGTGAGTTAAACTCCATCATTTACTCTCTTCTCACAGGGAGCTGTATAACGTCTCACAAGGCCGGTGGTGGCGAAGTCGATAGGGACTTGGCTTGGCAACTGGAAGGTCACCAGTTCAAGTCCCAGCAAGATCAAGTGCTACCGAGGTGTCCCTGAGCAAGGCACCGTTCCCTACACTGATCCCCGTGCTCGCCGTTCAAAATGGCAGCACACTGCTCCTAACACTAGGATGGGTCAAATGCAGAGAAACAATTTCCCCACGGGGATTAATAAAGTATATCAAATCAAAAACCTCAGTGAAGCCAAACTCAAGCGAGGCGAACAAGACTTCACTCATTCGACACTACTGGAAAAAACATTGTTGTTCATGTAGTGGTTAATTATGCTTCCATAATATTTATTTTTAATGACTAGCAGAGAGATATCATCCAAAATACACATCAAGCTGTTGATTTGACTAACTTTGCCCGTTTGCGTCTTTGGATTTCTCCTTAAGTCACTAAAAGTAAACATTGGAAATGCCTCATTTGTATGTTTAAACACAACTTTTCAAAATATGTGTGATGCAAAAAATAATTAACCTTATGTAAGTTTCATGGTGATATTAAATAGTTAAAAAATAAATCTCATATTCTGACCCAGAAATGTCCACTTTCAGCATTTACGTACACCGTTTTATTCATTCCTATATTATTTTCTATAGGTCTTAATAATGAGGGATAGTTCAGATAATTTTTAACTGTGATGTTCAACAAGACCATGCCTCATTTGCAATGGCACCCAACCGTCCCCCCTAAATAAAAGTATGTGCTGTGTGTTTGCTCCATTACCAACCTGAGGAATTGGACAAAGCTCTGATGTATGAGGAGGAAAAGTCATTTCATTCTAACGATGCGTAAAATGCAATAACAAATGTCTTCTCTGTTTTTTGCCATTCCTCAGATTTCCTCCGGAGAAGCCTATCTGGTTTACAGCAAGAGGATTTACTCCAATTCTGACTTCAACCAATACGTGGCGGCCCTCTACAAGGTGGTGGGCACGTTCCTGTTCGGAGGGTCCGTCAGCCAGTCGCTCACCGACCTCGCCAAATTCACCATCGGCCGCCCGAGACCCAACTTCATGTCCGTTTGTAATCCTAAAGCCTGCACCGGGTACATGCAGGTGATCAACTGCACCGGAGTCCACGAGCACGTCACAGAGTCCAGGTACGAGGATGAGGAGGAGGTCTTACGGTCTCATTTCTGTGTGTAGCTTAAAATAAATGTAGCTTATTGAAAGTTAATGCACCTGCAGGACTCTTGCTGTCTATGTATCTCTAGGTTGATTGCAATATGTCTCTTCAGATACAAAATAAAATCGAAGCTACCCTACTATACCTACTTTGTACATTTAGATTATTAAACAAATATGAATCAACTAAAATCATGATATATCATTATAGGTTGAGCTACCCAGCAGTATATATATTAATTTAAATAAACCCAACCTTAACCCCAAAGTTTGGGATGAACACATTAATTCACCTCAATTAAAATACCATACTTTAAGATATATTATTCTGAAATGGGCCATACCGCATCAAATGTTGGTTGATTAAGTTTATTTTGAGTTTTTTTAATACTTAGATAGTACTTTAAGCTGCAACAGAGAATTTCAAACCTTTCTACATTTAAGTAAAATATCTGAGTATTTCTTCCATCTATGCATACATTAGTCATTTGTCACTTTGTTTCACTTACTTGTGTTTGTGTGGAGATTACTATTCTAACAGATTTTGCACAATAATAATGCTAACAGTATTCTACAGTTTAAATATCCTGTGTGACACTTTACATTTGCTTCTGTCTCTTCTCCAGATTGTCCTTCTACTCCGGTCACTCCTCTTTCGGGATGTACTGCATGTTGTTCTTAGCGGTAAGTACAGTACATCCTCGACCCATGACTAAAAGTCCTGGAACACAGTGTAAATACTCTGTGTACTGTAAACATGGGAACATCTCCATATGGTCACCATGCTGATATCTCGGTGTGAATCAGGCACAGTCGACCCCCAGATGGACTCATCTTACAACAGGCTTTTGAATTTGGATCTGCACTCGAGGGCACATTTTGGAGAAAGAGAAAGAGCTCATAGAGACAGTTTGTGCCTGTGGACATAAAAGGACAAGGGCAACTGTTGAGAGGAAGAATGAGGATACTGAGAGAAATAATCTGGAGGCCTCAGCTGACTTTCTTCCAGCCATGAAGAAGGCAGAGCATGTCCTGTGTTGTGTCTCATCCAGTTCATTACCCTTGGCCTCCTGTCTTTGTGTTAGAAGCCAGGCAGCAGTGCTAGACAGCAGGGCGTCAAGAGGCCAAGCGAAGCAAAACTGTTCAGTTCAAAGAGAAATCCAAAGTAAATCTCCAGCTAGTGTCAATGCCTGTCCTTGGTTTATACCTCGCTCTTATTCTTGCCAGGCAAATACAAGGAAATGCTGTGATATTCAGCCTGTGTCCTGCAGTGTGTTTGTGGGTGGGGGGGGCTGCAGTGTGATGCCAACGTTTGCACCTTCAACAGGAGCCCAGTAAAACCCAGGAGAAGACTGTACTGGTGCCAAGTCCGTAAATGTTTTGGCATTTGCTGTTTTCCAGCACCCCAAAAAAGGGGTTTCAGTCCATAGTCGACATACATTTGATTCAAACTCAACACTTTTTTTACAGTTAAATCCAATTTAAGACATATTACCAGCAACTGTTTGCATTAGAGGGACACAATCATGCTTCATATAAATGGGCTGTTTTTTTGGGGGGTGTTTTGAGTTATATTTCATCCAGCTTTTAACATTACAGCATGACCGGCTCTATATTTAAGCAAATATCAAAGTTAACAAGCACAACATAAATGTGACTGCTACATTACTGCCTATTGCATGACATGCATTTACATTATGCAAGTGTAAATACTATATTTACATTATTGTAACTTTTTTTCTGCTGTGATCAGACCAAAGTTTTAGAATCAAAATCAGGTCTACTGCAAGTATTGAATTGAAGTGTTTTTTTTAACATACAGGTAAGGTGCTTTCGTGTATAACGGAACATACTTAAACACAGTAAGGGAAATACAATATAATTTTTTTTTAGCTATTCTAAAAACTTTTATAGAATCCGAAAATATGTGCAAGAAATATGAATTTCGCGCAAAAGAAAAAACAATAATTATTATATGTTAAACCACTCATGACATTTATTTCCTGTCTCTTCTCCCCTCAAACCCCCCTTCCTCTCCTCCTCTTCCTCTTCCCCCAGCTGTACGTGCAGGCCAGACTGGTGGCTAAGTGGGCCCGCCTCCTCCGGCCCACCATCCAGTTCTTCCTGGTGGCCTTCGCGGTGTACGTTGGTTACACCCGAGTCTCAGATTACAAGCACCACTGGAGCGACGTGCTGGTGGGGCTGCTGCAGGGAGCGCTCGTCGCTGTGCTTAATGTGAGTCACCACGGCAACGCCTCTCAAGGCCAAACATCGCGAAGTTTAATAACTCCTGCGTTATATTTCCATCATGTCATACAGTCGTAACTCCTGTAATGGTCTAGTGTTGAGGTTTGAATATACACAGAGGAGGAAATTGAATATTGACAATAATGTCAGCCCATCAGCTCAGAGCTACACATTTTTAAAGGGGCCCTAATATACTTATTTTCAGGTTTCATATTTTCATTTTGTGCCTTTACTGTGTGTGAGAGAAACTCCCTCTGGAGGGAACTTTGGGATGTTAGCCTTTGCAGACCATGCACAAAAACCTATAAGCACTACAGGAAAGGGAAACCCCTAAATGCATAATAGGGCCTCTTTAACAGTAGAAAAATAATGCTCATATTTGTACATTTAATTTTCTATAAAGTAGCTCCAGCCTCAGACCTGATTACCTCTTAACTTTGAGTCTTTCTCTTGTGGTTTCTTGCTCTTAGCTAAGTAAACATGGGTGGGTGCAGATCATAAAAATTACATCTAATGGAAATCTCTCCATTAGCGATACTCCCTTTTTAAAGTAGAGCAACCGCTGAAGAGTCTATATTTCAGTTTATTCAGGCAGTAAAAGTCCATGTAGACAGAAAAAACATGAGGGGAGTGAGGTGTGACAGCAGAAGAGTGTGTACTATTGACACACACTCACACTGGCAGGTTCTCATGCAATACTGTGCTCTCTTCATCCAGCTGGACTCCTTATTGTTTGGCCTCTTCCCTGTTTAGCGTGAGCCACTGTCAGCACGGTGAAACCCCTGCAGTGTGTGTGTGTGTGTGTGTGTGTGTGTGTGTGTGTGTGTGTGTGTGTGTGTGTGTGTGTGTGTGTGTGTGTGTGTGTGTGTGTGTGTGTGTGTGTGTGTGTGTGTGTGTGTGTGTGTGTGTGTGTGTGTGTGTGTGTGTGTGTGTGTGTGTGTGTGTGTGTGTGTGTGTGTGTGTGTGTGTGTGTGTGTGTGTGTGTGTGTGTGTGAATAATTGGGAAGTGAGCCCGCTCTTTTGGCCTTCACAGTGTTGTGCGCAATTACAGCCCCTCCTGGGCATAGGCTTTTATGGCCTTCAGTGCATGTGCCTGCTCTCTGTGTGTTCCTCGTGTGTGTGTGTGTGTGTGTGTGTGTGTGTCACACTAAACAGCTGTGCTCAGACCTGTCCAGATGTTTGCAATCTTTTATGGGAAAGGTATTTCCCATTAGATTACATTTAGTTTTGGAGAAATTGTTTTGTCACAGCAGCGTGTTTACAAGGCCTTGCTATTGGAATGTACAATACAAAGATACACAATAAGATATTATACACTATAATAGACCAACCTACTACCAACTAAATATAAACATAGGATACATTATGAGAGTGTGCAAAGTAATTGCAGTTTTTAAAGCGGCCTTATTATGCACATTTTCAGTTTCAGGCATATTTGTATTTAGTGTCTCTACTGTGACATGTCTCCGTGCTTTAATGTTCAAAAAGCTCTTCATTTTTCTCATACTGCCTTTGCTGCAGCACCTCTTTTCACCCTCTGTCTGAAACCAGAGCCCAGTCTGCTCTGATTGGTTAGCTACTTTGTCTTCATTGGGCAACCACATAGAGATGTCCCCCACCCCTTAGCTTATCACATACAATGTGTTGGAGCGCTAGCCAATAGAAGTGTGAGTACATAATGATGTCATTATATTACGGAAAACAAAGGAGTCCAATGGAGGCGTTTCAGGAAGGAGGGGGGGAGTGCGGGGGAGAGAAACTCCCTCGGGAGGGAACACAGGGATTTTAACCTTTGCAGACCGTTCACATGCAGAGAAACCTACACACACTACAGGAAAGGGAAAACCCCAAAAAGCATAATAGGGCCTCTTTAAATTGAGTTTAAATACAACAAAAACCTTCCGGTATAGATCCTTGTGACCACATCGAACATCCTCTCCTCTCCTCTGCAGGTGTGCTACGTGTCGGACTTCTTTAAGAAGCGTCCTCCGCGTTGCACGAGGCAAGACACGACCGATAACGAGGAGCCTGAGAGGAAACCCAGCCTGCAGATCATCGACTCGGAGAACAGCAACCATTACAATCATCGACACACTACTGAGTGTGGTCCCGTGTGAGGGGGCGGACGATAAGGAGCGGGGGGCTGCTGCCTGCAGACTCAAACCTGTGAGATAGGGTCCAGAACTGGGGCTTCTACCTTTTTAAATGTCCAGCCTGCAGGGTTTAGGCTAGTCCTGACTCAGTGGGCTGCCTGCTGCTGATGTGAGAAGCCCCAGACTGTCTTTATGAATGCTGCAACTCACCATTTGCATGTCTGTTCGAAGGAGAAAGCTAAGGTGCAGGTCTGTAGCGTGCAGCCCCCAAAACCCTCCTCACTCCCCCTGTGTCAACCACTCACACCCCCCCCCCCCCCCCCCTCCCCTCCAACCACTGGACTGACTGAGGGTGCCCGAGCCCCCTCTCAAAGACTCCATGATGACCTGCTTCTCTCTTGTAAGAGAAAAAGGAGCATATTGTTTTTTATATATATATTGTATGTGCTTAAAGCTGCATTAAGTGAATGACTCCACACCCACAGCAACGAAGCTACGATACTCCAATGCCTTAATAAGTGCTTTTGGCCACGTTTTTTTACCAAGTTACAAGCAGAGGATCCTTGGGCTCGCAATAGAGAGAATGTTTTTCTGCCAATTGACAAATCTAAGTTGGATTTTATTCACCTTTATGCCACCATATATGCTCCACTTTCTTTTGTTTCGTCACTTGTTTTTTAGACTCACTGTTTCCTCATGAGCTAGAATCTGTTTCTCAGGCCATGTTTGGAGGAAACAGCTGCACACAGTTTTATATAATGGGTCAGTGAGAGTTGGGTTTCCCCTCTTATGGATAAATGAATGAAAACAGCCTGAGAACTGCAGAAATGGGAATATCTTTTAGTTCTATTTCACACATTTCACTTACTCTGAGCTCTTATGGTAATATCAAATACACCGCTTAATGTAGTTTTATTGATGTTTTTAACTTCTATTTGTAGAGAACCAAATGAGTTAGCTGTGATGAAATGAAATTAAGAACGAGAGGAAGAAAGACAAGAATGTTTAGAGATGTTGGTGAAGGCACATGTTGTTGAATCGCTTCATTTTAGTGCACCTTAAACTGGCTGTGTTGCAAATCATAAGACATTTATTAAGGGTGGCAACCAGTTCACAGTAGATGAGCTCATTTTCTCCATATTTAATATCACCCTGTTGGCAAGAAAAGGCTCACAAACTAAAACATTTTAGCTGCGAACCACCCAGAAGCTGCTTTGAAAGAGGATGTATATCAAACATCATGGTGTAGAGGTAATCCGATGATCTGAAGTCAGCTGACAATACATTTCTGCCAGCTTTCTAACTGCCGCACAAACAGGTCTGGGTAACTATGAGAAACAATATACTGTTTTAAAAGTGGCAACACAGGCTTTTCATGCCTGACGACTCACAGCACATTGATAAAGTCTGATTCATGTTGGAGCAGTGCCCAAGTGTGTACAGATAAGTCTGAATGAAGGTCAGGACATTTAGTAAGATTTAAGGGCAGATGTCCAAACTTGGTCAGATTTACCTTCAACGGTGGTGACGTACAGTACAGATGCCTTGAGATAAAATTAAGATTGAAAAAAGTTTTGGTGATGCATTTTCTACGTCTGAACTAAATGTTTTCCACTCAAATGGTGAGAAACAACCAACGCAAAATAATTTTTCCCCTTATACATGGAAAAAAAAAAAGGTTTGGGGTGGGATTAAGGAAAGATTATTCTGGCAAATCCTTCTTTAAACCTGCTTTAAGTCATTAACACAAGAGAGAAAACTAATTATTGCAGACTTAGCAAATGGATCACCCTTCTTTTCTCATTTGCCCTTAAGGGCTACCGTAGTGAGGCTCTCGCTAAATTACAACTTTAATTGTGGATGACGTTCGTTTGTGTGAAATGGACTGCAGACGTAGAAACCATTGATGCAGATAGCTTTAATTTCTGAAACCACTACTATACTGCCAATCAATTAAATTAGCAATTTGGCCTCTATTTTCGTTTGTTTAATTTTTAATTTTTAATTTCTCAAATACGTATAATTAAAGAAGGCTGAGACAACCGTTATGAAAATGGTGTTTAATTTATTTTAAAGCTTTATTTACTCTTGGTAATGGTTGGAAATGCCAGCGCTGTTAAAGTTTTTGTGCAATCACCCCCCCCCGCTTGCCACTATGAGCCACAAATACTGTACTAATGCTATGAGACATGTTTCATGTTGCGTGAAGGATGTGTATATATATATATATGTGCTTGTATGTTTTTATTTCGCATGTAGGTACGATTTTAATTTCCCCTGTACAGTGTGCTTTCGCCCGTTCTTTTTTTCTTTTTCTTTTAAGACTGTAGAAGTTGCCACACAAATGGATCCAATTCCAGGCCCAAACATAAGCCAGATGCCTTGGCGGCGCTGCTGTAATGATAAAGGGGTTACATATCCAACTGTGTTTTTGAAGCTGTTCCATTCCCACTTCAAAGAACCGTCTCTTCTCCTTTCCCCCTTCCTGTGTTGATGGATGGGGTTAATTTGTGAGTAAGGTACAGTTGTTGTACACCATGCAGAGCCCTGAAGCACTGACACCAGATCAGACAGACCACAGACCTGATGGGGGCAGACAGACGGGAGAATCTCACCTGGAAGTGATCGTGAGGCCCTGACTCTGAGCTGGGATTGGAGAGGGTGGGGTTCTTTAGGGTGGATGGTATCCCGTGGTGAACTTTAGTCCCTGGGGTCTTCTACACATTAAAAACCCAGATTTAGAAACAGCTGGATCTGGTTGTGGTGAAATGCTGTGTGAGCCCCCTCCCCTACATCTAAATCATCTGTATATTACTGCAGCCAGACTAATAACACAAATAAGGATGAGAATAGAGACTTCACGGAGTTTGATGCACCTCCACCACGTTTCCATCTCACAGCTCTGTGTGTTATACGCTTTATTGAATTAGTGCCTTAGAGTTTCGGCACTGGTTGGTTTGTGTCCACAGGTATGATTCACGTCGTTTGCTTTTTGTATATAGATTGTATCTATAGGCTCTAAAGCAGATAATTTTAAATAAAGATATAATCCACAATCAGTCATTTTATCTAAATGTATACATGTCACTCATGATGGATTTACATGAGGTTTCATTTCATCAAGCATTCATATCTACAGTGCTCACTAGACGGTCATGATAAACACATAACATCATTTCCCCCTTTTTAAGAAATAAAAGGTCATAAACAACATTGTTGCATCGTTGACATTTCAAGGTGTTCTTGGTGAGTTCACTGTAACCCTGATTGCTAGCAATATTTCATTTTTAATGACGCACAATCAAAATGATTCAACCCACAAGCCATAAAACACTTGAAATCAGTGCTGCAGCATGGCAGGATGACACTATCAGTTTGATTTAGTGTTCGTTATCTGAAGGTAGTTTATCACATAGTGAATCCAGCAGAATTACATGGTGGAATGTGTTCTGGAAACCCGATAACAGATTAAACAAAATCTGAAAAAAAATGTTTTGTTGAAATATCCACCTTTTTAAAAAAAAACGTTATCCAAACTACTACAATGAAGGTAAACAAAATGTTGTATTGGTTTTATATTTTGGTTTTTCAGAAACCTTGTCTTGTCAGCCTTCCTGTGGTGGATCCACAGAGCACATTTGTTCTTGTTATTCAAACTGACTGACCCTAACATTGTAAAATTGGGGATTTATTTTCTTTGCTTACGCGGTCATTCCCGCAAGCCATATTTTACAAACCAGAATAATCTTTATTGATTTCAAAAGACGATGGTGAGCAACCTTACAATAGGGTGTTTTAGGGCAAAATGCGGCAATTTATTTTTAAACCTTTAAGGATTGTATGTTTTTCTCTTCTGAATGAGAGATTGTATTGTATGTAAATCAATATCCATCACAGAACATTGGATAATAAAAATCTCAGTGTTCCAATGTAGTGAATGTTTCAGTACTCGTGCAGTGCTTACAGATTTACAGTTTCACCTCTGGAGACTTGGTTAAGTGATTCATGACTTACTTGTGCATTAGACATTTTTGTATAAAGAATAATTAAAACCAAGAGCTGAGAATCAGGAGGGGTTAATTAGGACGTGCCTGCTGTCTTGAGGCAGGAGAATGAAGCCTACCATAAAAATAAACATATATTTATAACGATATAAACATTGGACTCATGGGGACGCTTGTGGGAGTTTCATGGCAGCGGTATGGAAACCACTGTCATCCCTCATTTAAAACAATATTACTCACTCGCACGTTGTGAAAGTTGTCGCACACGAGGGGCTATTTTTTTACCGTGATGTCAAAACAAACTGCAACATTAAGGTGTTTTATTTACGTGACTATTCACCCTTTTAGCTGTTTCCTCTTCGGGGTGATTTACAGTATGTGAGTACATAGCTTGTCTCATTAATTTCTCCAGAGATGCATAATATGGCTGAATATATTATACTTAAGGTCTAACAGTTAATTTACCTTGTTGCAGTATGAATGATGATCTCTTTGGTAACTAGGTTGCTAAACAGCATATCCACCCGTGGTTGCACACACTATCTCTCTATCTATAACCCTTACAGATATCACATCCTCTATCTTCCTGAGGCTTAATGAGGCAGATGAAATAGATACTCTACCTGCAGTGGGTGGATAGATAGATTCCTATATCTTTGGTAAATCCTCAGCATAACCCTGAGATTTTGAATAACACCTTTGTTTCACCACCTTCTTATCAAAATATGATCTTTTTGGCTTGATACATTCTCCACTTTATTTCGTATGTCACTTGTTTATTAGCCTCACTGTGAGCGGGACATGTTAGCAGGACACCGCTGCACACAGTTTACACATTAAGCTTTTGGGGGTTTTCCCTTTCCTAGTAAAATGGTAAATAGACTGTACTTATATTGCGCTTTATCCAGTCTTTAAAACCCCTCAAATCGCTTTACATACTACATTTCATTCACCCATTCACACCCATTCATACAGAGCATTGTACCTTACTCTAGGACCTAACATTCACACACATTCACACACCGTTGGCCATGCCATCGGGAGCAACTCAGGGTTAAGTATCTTGCCCAAGGATACATTGACATGTTGATTGCATGGGCTGGGATCGAACCCACAACCTTCTGGTTGAAAGACAACCACACTCCCTCACAGCCAAAGTCGCCCTAGTGTGTTATATAGGTTTTTACACCTTCAACACATTGAAGGTAAATCTCGAAGAAGTTGACCAATCACAACAGCGACGGCCAGCTGACCAATCAGAGCAGACTGGGCTCTGGTTTCAGACAGAGGGTGAAAAGAGGTGCTCTTTTGCTTAAAGTAAAATGTTTCGTTTTTTTAACTTGCACTTAGAGAACCAAATTGGCAGTGATGAAAAAAAATGTAAGTAAGATGAAAATAAATTAGCATTTTCAGAAATGTTGGTAACGGCACAATTTGTTGAATATTTATATATTAACTATTCTAGCTGTGTTACAAATCATAACAAATACTTGGAGAGGCAGCCTGTTCACATGAGCTCATTATCTCCATATATCATCTCATCCTGTTGGTTATATTGAATATCTATCATATTCTATCATGAAATATCTTTCAGCACACTTTACAATCTTTCAAGAAAGATATGTTTTAGGCCCACATAAACGCAGGTTTATATCAAAATAATGTGGTATTTCTGTTTGGCATTGCAGGAAGTAGATCATTCCTTAGAAACCCTCACAAATCGTCAATGGTTCTGTCAGCAGGGATGAGATTCTGTGAATGACCCGGAGCCTAGTGAGAAACCTCAGGACTGGAAGCAGCAAAGCGTGACAGAAGCGACTCGACTGCCAGTATTCGGATGCTGCGGTGGACGGCGCTGGATGTTATATTCTTACCGTTCAGCCCACTTTGGTCTGTGTCCCTGTGGGCGGCCATTATGGTTTCAAACTGGACAAGAAACAGGAGAATGTTGGACAAGGGTTCAGCCAAAACAACCAGATGCTTTGGAAGCTGATTTGTAAAATAATGAATATTTGTATTCTCTGGCATGTTCCAACTTGTGTTACCAATTCCCTTATGTAGACAACTCCTTTACTTCCTCTTTGCTTTGTTTAAGAGTGAAAAACAGATCAGAAATAGCTTAATAATTAATTGACATTGAA
>NC_136912.1:90383868-90423868 GCF_949606895.1 Notothenia rossii
GGAAAAATCTTCCTGTGAACAACAGACAGTTTGTGTTGAGGCTTTTGTGACGAAATGTACAATTATTTTTTGCACAAATGAATACTTCACCGAGAATTATCCATTATATATCAAATATTCACCCAATCAGGGGCGCCGCTTGCGAACAGGCAAGGCAGGCAACTGCTTGGGGCCCCGGACCAGAAGGGGGCCCCCAAAGAAGGTAGATTAAAAAGGTCCACAGCAACGACAACATGAAACACCCTTTAATTTACTGCAACGACATGTCGGGAAACCCCCTCAAGGCGGCCCCATGCATAGCGTGCCGTAAAATACTGCTTCTTATTTTAAGTTTCCTTGCCTTGCTCCGCTCTGGGGGGGGGGGGGGGGGGGAAGAGTGCACCACTGATGGTGATGAAAGCTGGTTCGAGTGGCCCTCAGTTAATTTTTGCCTAGGGCCCCCACAGACTCAAGAATCGCCACTGCACCCAATGTTATCTTGAATTGTTTGAGTAAATATCTCATTTAGTCAATCCTGCTCACTACTACCCAAACACATGCATTTTTCTTTTAAAACCTTACTATTATAAACACTGCATAAACTGCTTAAACAGTTGCCAATGCTACTTGTCCATGCGAGTACTGTTTATGCAGAATTGTTTAAATATTAGGGTTTTTGCGTGTGTTTGGGAAGCAATGAGAATACAACTGGATAAATAAGACTTGGATTTTATTGCACAAGTTGCGTGAGAGATTGTAAACTGATGTTTTGATCGAGTTCTGCTGTTGTTTAACGCTGCACTCATTGACTTCAGTTTATCAAGACATTTATCTGATTTTGATTCGCCATCACGGAACGAGAGAACCTTTGTTATTCTTTCAGGAAGTCTTGGAGGGAGTGATTGCTAAACAAATCACAATATTGTGTGGTTGAAAGATCCAGCTGGTGGTCAGTCTGCATGATATAAATGTAGTCCTGCCTAATATTACCAGTCTCTCTGTGTCTTCAAGCACAAAGGGTGTAGTATGCTGTACAGATTGTAAAGCCCTCCTGAGGTTATTTGTGATTTGTGATAATGCGATATATAGATCAAATTGACTGGTCATAATAGATAGAAGCCAAATGCTAAACTAGTATCTGATAAATCACACAAATCCTGATAATTACCAAACAGACAGAAATATCATTCATTGGTATTAAGACACTCTTTCCTCACTTCATTCATGAATGGTTTTGACCACCTGATCCTGGTCAGGAGTCAATGTCCAGGGTCTGTTCTGGTGTCTTCATAACGGCCCTTTGGTCCCTGGACAATAATGGTAAATTTCCACTATCTTCGAACTTCGATATGCAAAATAACGAAGAGAGATATATCTTTCAACTGCAGTCTGAATGGTTAAAGACAAATCTCTAAAAATAAAGAAAACGGGCTTCCGAGCAAATTAGAATACGTATTTTTTAAGGCGTGTAACATAGAGAACCATGTCTAAAACTGAAACACCAGAATCGTCTATTAGGAACAAGAGTGGCTGCAGACCAAATACTAACAAATCAGTCCAGTTTAAATACAGGTATACCCACACAGCCAGTGTTTTCTGCAGACGTTTCACTCTCATTGGCAAAGACCTAGTGGAAATAAAGGAATATTGAGGGGAAGGCAGTGTGGCAGGAGCAGCTTGGCCGTATGAAGGTGGTCATAAACAGTCTGGGGAGGTATCCGAAGCGCTCTCGGCTCCAGTCTCTTGGCCTTTGCATGTTGTCTTGGACAGCAGTTCTGTTCTCAGGGGCCCGACTGTGGGGGCCTCGCTGAATAATGGCACATTTCTCTCCAGGCAGCCGAGAGAGAGAGAGAGAGAGAGAGAGAGAGAGAGAGAGAGAGAGAGAGAGAGAGAGAGAGAGAGAGAGAGAGAGAGAGAGAGAGAGAGAGAGAGAGAGAGAGAGAGAGAGAGTAGAAGCAGCTTATCTGGCGGCTAGCCATCCTCACCTCCACCACCAGTGACCCCGACGAGGGATTTATATATTTATGTATTTACGCATACACCATACCTCTCGCCTCGGCCAGGGGCTTCACGTCGCTCCCAGTAGGACTTAAAGATTTATGATGGAGGGAAAACGTTTCCCGCTGTGGAATAGTAGCGAGGTAAACAAACCCTGGGCACTTCGCGATGGTCCGTGTGTGACAGGGTCTCTGTTGGGAAACAGCCTGAGGGCCTTTCTGAGGCGGCAATGATGTCATTACAAGGGGAAATGCACCGTGGGGTTCGGGCCACGTGGATGAATACAAGCTGCGGTTATTAATGCACAAGAATGATAATCAGGTAAGGTGGAGTTGTGTTGCTGCCGCCGTGTGTTTACACAAGAACGTGGCAAACTAATATACAGTGACGTACCGTGAAGCACTCATGCATGGGCCCTGCAGAGACCACCCATCTCATCACAGAGGAAGATATGTGTCTCACACATTTACGCTTTTATAATGTTAGGTTTGAGTTTCCACATTTAGGTTGCACAGAGTTATGTATTATCCTGTGTGGCTGCAGAGGAGATATGGGTCTAGCATAACATGTGTGTGTGGATTTAACCCATCGGAGAGCGCAACACACATCATGACTCTGCATTTTTACAGTTTAGAGATGGTTATTTGCAAACCAACATATTTTCCTTAATGACACTTTTATTACTTTCTTGTGAAACCCAAACTTAAATGCCTGACTAGATACTAAATCAGCTGTGTTGAATACACAGTCACACACCCCCAAGTGAGTTGGGGGGTGTTGTAAATCAGTCCGAATTTGTCATTTAACACTCCTGTTTACATAGTTAAAAACATATTTTCTGCTGGTGATAAATCCCATAGATTTTCTTGGAATTGCTCAAATGTTTCTTACTTTTTGCTCGTTTAACTCAAAATGACAATATCCATTAACACAATGGTGCAAGGAGCAGATTCAGACTGACTCCTGACACGGATCTGATTATTGTCGTTAAAGCTGCAGCAGAGAGAAGGACCACAAGGGGAAGTGGGAGGCTTGGGTCTGCTCCACAGCCAGCTGGTCTCGCCTGGAAAGTACAAGATGCCTTCCTGCGCCAGAAATCTGCAGAGAGGGAGAGGGAATGGTGAATGGAGGCAGGGAAAATGTTAGTGTGCACGCTGCCTGCCAAGAGGGAGAAGATGGTTCATATTGCTCAAATTCAACAATCTCCTGAAGGGGAGAAACAGCTAGCAAAATAAGAACTGGAGGAGGACAAGGAACAAAAACACTTCAGTAATAAGAAGGTGAAGTGTTTAAAGAAAGACAAACAAAAGCTTGTACTTTGCCTACGTTGCTGAGTTTTCTGATTATATTGTAAAAAAACTATTGTCAATAAAGCATTAAATGGTAAAGGTGTTGCTTTCTTAGACTGTCATGAGGCCAACATTATGGCCTCATGACAGTCCTCATTTTGACCTAATGATACAGCACTTTAAAAGAGGTTTAAAAAAGGATTTAAAAACAAATGGGTTCACTATACTCTCAGTTTTATGATACTTTGCTCAACTTCTACTAACACAACAAAATGATCAGGTTTAAATAAGGCATCCACCACTACTGAGTTAGACATGGTGTTGGCTCAGTCATACTGGTTTAGTTTGGTTACCAACTAATATGATACTTGAACATAATGACATAGTTTTTCTACAAGTTACAGGTCTTTTATTGATAACATGAGGTCATATCATTTACATTGCGAATAACTTGTTAAACAATGTAATTCTGAATCTATTTACAAGACAATCTAAACCCCCTTAACAATCTCATTGATGTTAAACTAGGTAATCAAACACATGTATTAGAAAGACCGTAGCAAGTTGAGAAAAACCCTTACTCAACCAGTATGGCCGATAGAGGCACTTTTTTAAATTTAAACAACACCTCCCTTGAAATATAGTTCAAGTTTACAAAGGCAGGTTTAATAGACAGATAAATTAATCTTGGAACAGCAAAGTGGTAAGCTTTTATTAGTCTACATAATAAATATATGTGTGAATATGTGAAAAGATTATGGTGTGACTGGGTGGTATAGCAGTAAATACATAATTTATATAAGATTTAATTCAGGTTTTTATAGCTCGGTCCACAAGCACCATTTGGGCGAAGGATACTAGTAAAGGTACAGGTCAAGATTTAAATATGTTTTTCCTCCCATAACATAAGTTAATTACTACTATTTTTAGTAAATCCCCCCTATGGACCACAGAAGGCTTCTTGTTTTGAAAAGCAGCTGTGAGAAAGTCATTATTTACTTGTGAATGTGAGCATTAGTCTCCATGGGAAATAATGTTATGCACCTGTGTGTACTCACCAGGCATACATACATTAATAATATGTACTATTAATTATTACATGTACCTTAGCTACACACATATAATATTCCTGACTCATTAGCTTCCTGTCAGTTTACCACTTACAGTATATTGGCGACACCATGTGATAATAATTTGTAATTGCAGGCTACTGCCGGAAAATGGCGTCCTTATACACTTTGGCATTTACCCTCCAACACACTGCTTTCCCATAAGTAGAGTAAATGTTCACTATCATGGGAACACACTGAAAAGTAGATGAATATATAATTTGTCTGCAAGAACAGCGAAGCGCTGTTTGTCAGTATTAGTCTGACGACCAGAGCATTTCCTGGATGTTTTGCTAAGTACTAGCAGGTAAGCTAACTTCCTCTTAATCAGCTCTTCACTGGATTATAAATCATAATAACAAAGCAATACATTCCCCCGTGTTAACATACATGAACTATTTGAAAATTGCAGAATTGCACAGGAATTAAATATCCTCAATTCTGCTGCCATTGTGTGAGCTGCCTGCAATACTGCTGTTGAGCAGCAGGTGGCAGTGTAATGCAGTATTTGTATGTGCACAGGTGAAAACCACACGAGGCTGTGCATCAACACTGTGTTTGAGTTTTGATATGGGAGTTTGTCTGGGAAGCAGATATCAATATATTGATCCCTTTTATGTTTATCTTACAGTTTCCAGCCTCTTTCTAACAGAAGTTATTCAATTATTGAACATTGCTGGAACGTTCTGCATCAATATTGTCACTTTGCAACCATACACTTGAGTACTAGTATCTTTTGTTCATAGATTGCATGATTTTCATTAAGAAATCCATGTTCTCTTTTTTTATGGTTGGCATTGGGTACATTTTTTCAATTTTGTTTAATTTGGGTATTTGTTATACATGCAGCTTTGTTGATATTTTCACTCTTATTTGCATTCTTATCTACTCTCTACTGCAACTGCTGCTGCACAACATTTTCCTTTGGATACATAAAGGGTTATCTTATCTCACTTTCTTATTTTATCTTATCTTATCTCACTTTATTATTTTACTTTATCTAATTTTGAAGGAATCTCTGTAATCCCTCAATGGATCCTTTAACTACATCTACTTCCTTCTTTTGTATGCAGAATTAATTCATATATTCTCCTTCCTATTTTAACACACAAATTAACACTTGACCTGCTCTCTCCAGCACTTGTATAAAGCGGAAAGTAGCGGAGACAGCACACTCTTTTTGCAGGAGAGTATCACTCTGCTGTGAGTGACAGCACACACAGTATTTGCAAGTCAATGCTCAGATTTAACCTCTTCACTCCCCGTCTGACTGCCTGAATTTAGAATGAACCTTTGAAAATATGCAGTTATTTTACATAGGCTACATGTAAGAATAAGAGCCTGTTGTGATCTTGTACGTATTGCAAGACATTGACACGGATGTAGATCATGATGTAGATATAGTTTAACTTGCTTAAAGGTGGGGGAGGTAATTTTGGAGAAACCAGCTCGAGTGCGCTAGAATTTGAAAATACACAGCAGGAAAAAATCTGCCACTTCCTTACAGAGCCCTTCCTCCATGCCTTCCTCCAACACACATGAACGCGCACATGACCAATGAGGGCACGAGATACGTTTGTGCACAGATGGAAGGCTGACAGGCAGGTAGGCCATCCAGTTATTTTAGCCTGGCCGGCTAAAATGATTGGTCGTGCTTTTTACAGTACCACGGCTTCCACAGATGACATTTTTTAATGGATTTTTTGTCAAAGCACTTAAAGTGGACCTATCATGCTATATTTGAATAATATAGTGTAGGACCATACCTATATAAGGCATATTTATACTTTTTATTTTTCAAAATACCAAACAGATCATGCATTTTAGCCATTCCTCAATTCGCTCAATTTAACACTGTCTTTTCATGGGCTGATTCTGTGAGAACAGCACCATCTACAGGCCTGGCATATGTACTACAGCATCTCCAGCGCTTTCGAACGGCAATGTCCGTGGCTGTCTCCTCCTGATTGGTGGAGTTGGCCCAATAACCGTAGCGCCACTTCTGTGACGTCATAGAAGTGTTCAAATCTGGATCAGTCTGTATCAGATCCGTTGCAGCCCCTTTTTAAGAGATTTGGGTATGGAGGAAAATAGAGAGGGTTGTGTTTTCTGACACTTGGTGAGTTCCCTGGAACACCGGGGACAAATATTCATGTATAAAAGACGTACAAAAGTGCATTTTGTATGATAGGTCCCCTTTAAGATATTCATTGCTATCGGGTTAAGAGCATTCCATGAAATATAACAAAAAGTGTATCTCGAGTCGAGCCGGTTTCTCAAACTTACCTACCCCACCTTTAATGTTTTTGAGAAGATTTAGTGGAGTAGAGGGGTGACTGGAGACAAACCACATAATTGATGTTATCTATGAAGTCCTCTGACTCATATAAAGGTATCTCTTTGTGATAAGACACAATGGAAACTATTTTCAAAAAATGCTCTTGCTTCATAATTACCTCTGTGAGGGTGCAATGCTATTTGGTTTTTCTAGCAAAATTGTGAAAGCTGATGCATTTACAGATACTTGGAGAGTGAAAAGAAGATCTTATTCCACTTCACTGCAGAGTCACACACATCGTCCCATTGTTCTGTTTTATAAAGAAAACATGCCAGTGTACAGAAAAAGGAGAGGTGTACATTCCCTCTATCTGAGGTTAAACTGGGTTATGAATAAAACAGTGTCTTATTTACAAAAAGAAACAACTATTAAGCAAATTCCACAGAAGAAGATTGTGCACTTTTGATCTCTTCAGTGGAGGAGGCTTTGAGTAACAACATTACGGCCCAGTGTTCGAATTCCTGAGTCTCCACACACACATGCCTGTGGGCGTAAATGTGTCAGCGTCTGTTTTATGAGTGCATACGTGTTCCAATGTGTGTCACAGGGGGTATTTATTTGTATCCGCCTGCAAGGAGGAGAGGAGGTGTGTGTGTGTGTGTGTGTGTGTGTGTGTGTGTGTGTGTGTGTGTGTGTGTGTGTGTGTGTGTGTGTGTGTGTGTGTGTGTGTGTGTGTGTGTGTGTGTGTGTGTGTGTGTGTGTGTGTGTGTGTGTGTGTGTGTGTGTGTGTGTGTGTGTGTGGTTGCGTGTGTGCATGTGAGCATAGCTGCTGCTGATGTGGGTCATTACCCCTTCTTTCCCCCAGGGGCCATACAGCAGGAGAGGACAGAAGTGGAGGGGATGGGTGGGGGTGTGTGTGGTGGTGGTGGGGGGAATGGGAAAATGGAGGGTGTTGTGAGGGAGGGGTTGAGATTGTGTGTGTGTGTGGATGTATGTGTGTGTTAAAGGGGGGTGGGGGTGTCCCTGAGGAGCAGAGACCAATAAATCACAGTGCCGTCTCTGCGCTGACACCCAGCTTGTCTGATGAGGGACGGGGAAGAGGGGTGGGGGCAAAGGGAGGTGACGGTGAGAGGTGAATAAGAGGGGAGGGGGAGGGGGACAACACTGTGGCCTTGTCTTCCTGTCACTCAAAGCCACGCTGGGTAGGAGACATTCTCAACCCCGTCCCATAGGCACTGGAGAAATTAACGAGAGGTGGTGGGGGCCGGGAAGGGTGGAGAGATACCACCACAGAACCAGAAGTTTATGACCTGAACCAAAGCCCCTTCCTCCAGTATCATCCTGTCTCCCCGACGTCAAGATTTGTGTGCTTTTCAGTTTAACAGAGGTGAACTTTAGAACTAAAGGAAAAAGCTGCTAACGGGAGTCCATGGCGAGAGGTCACAGATTCCTATTTCAGGGATATTTCCTATTTTCCTCAGACATGTGTGTGAGGGTCATCATGGGTATGTTTTGGCGCTTGGACGTCTGCCAATCAGAGGGTCAGAGGTTCGATCCCTATCCCCTATAGTTAAAATGTTCCTGGGCAAGATACTTAATCCCAAATCGCTCCCATATGTATATGCTATTGAAGTGTAAGTAAGTTGTACGTGGTAGGCTTAGGGGCAGGACATCTATAAGCGGTTAACCAATCACAACAGAGCCGGCCAGCTAACCAATTGGAGCAGACTGGGCTCTGGTTTCAGACAGAGGGTGAAAAGAGGTGCTGCAGCACAGGCAGTATGAGAGAAATAAAGAACTTTTTGACAGTAAATCATGGAGACGTGTCCCAGTAGATAGACATGTCACAGTAGGATTTGCTAAATACAGATATGAAACTGTGCATAATAGGGCCCCTTTCAAAAATCAGGTGGTTATGATCTTCTTTTTATTTCAAGAAAAGCTATGAACCTGTTGCATTTACATGTGTTTTCAACCTACTATGCGCATGGGGGCTTTTATTTGTTAAATAAAAGGTTTTTGTAGCAGCCTTCAAATTGCAGCATGTAGCTCCAACATTGTGGTCTGTAGAGGAAATACTGCTATTGGAGGAAATGGTTACCCTGCTGTGTGTATGATGGTTTCCTACTGGTGCGATTGTTGCAAAATTGCACGTCTGGAAATAAAGCCTGGTGTGATGTGTGTGAGTGCACATATACTCAAATCAAACTCTATTGTACAACCTTCGTGGAAATACCCTGAAGTGGTCATCTAGATTGGTATTCATCGCTGGTATTACAAAAACACTCAAAATTCACAATACTGGCAATTATTTTGCTGGATTTTCTTTCTTTTTATTTTCAGAGTTTCTGCACCTCAAAGTGTATTGATGGGATTTTAGTATACATCCTGTAACTGCTGGAGACAAGTGAAGCTTATTGATCCGGCAAAACATTGTAATGACCGCTCTCATTGTGCTGCCTTTCAATGAGCAGATGAAAATACATGACAGTTCATCTTCCTGAACGGATATCTGTCCAGTAGACCTTGTCCGGTGTTTTTGGGGAATCATTTAGTGCTAATATCAACATCACAGTTTGACACTTGAATTGCTGTTGGCAACCACGTAGGAATGAAGTTTTCGTGGGAAGTAAACTTGTTTTCATCACCTCATTGAAAACCACTCCCTCCTTGGTGATAATTTGCCTACTGTATGTGTTCCCTTACCTCGCCTTAAGTTATGATTATAAAACGGTGCTACTCCTTCAGGCCCTTTCCACTCGGAGCTATAGGTGTGTGTGTAGGTGAGCATGCTTCTGTTTAGTTGCATTCTGAAAACATGCGGTTGACAGAATTGACTCTTTACAACCTCTCACCACCGAGCTAAAAACCCAGAAGCTCCTGTAACATTACGACCATTGTGTCCCGTCCCATTGTGGGCCCACTTTGATGTCCCGTTGCCCTGAGTCTCTGTGGAGGAGAGAAGGGCACTGTGGTGCATTTAATCACTGGATCTGAGCCAACACACACACACACACACACACACACACACACACACACACACACACACACACACACACACACACACACACACACACACACACACACACACACACACACACACACACCTAAAGCACACTCTGTCATCTGACCTGCCAATAGCAATAATGTGTGTCCTTCACTTATCATTTGATATCATCTATATTATTATGGCTCTCCTCAGTAACGCAGCCTCATACATCCTGTGCACCCCCATCCCCACCTTCACCCTCACCCCAACCCCCACCCCGCCGCCCAGCAAGCAAACGCATGCACGCCCACGCACGCACACCCACGCACACACACACATGAAACATCTCCCCATGCAGCAGCAGACTGCAAAGCACTGCATTCCTCATGACTTTTTTTTTTCTTCTAATAAATGTGATCCCAGAATCCGGGAGGGAGACCAGCGCTGTGCATTAAAATTCATGGGAAAAGATGGCAATAAAATATTTCTTTCTCTCTCTACTCCCTTCTTTCTCTCCTTCCCTCTCCACTCTCCCCACTTGCTCCCCTCACCCTTCTCTCTTTTTCATTCCCTTACTTGTCTGCTCAACACACACACACACACACACACACACACACACACACACACACACACACACACACACACACACACACACACACACACACACACATAAACAAGGCACGCACACACACATATACACACTTTTTTTTTTCATCCCCCGTGTGCACTCTCCCTCTCGTTCAATCTCTAACCCTCCTACTGGCTCGTCTTTCTCAGCACCCCCCTGCTGTCCTTCATCCTTTATTCTCTTCCTCCCTCCCTCCCTTTTCCCCTCCCTACCTCCCTCCCCCCTCTGTGTTTCCTCTCTGTCTCTTTCTCTCACACACATACACACACACACACACACACACACACGCACACACACACACGCACACACACACACACACACACACACACACACACACACACACACACACACACACACATTTATACTCTCACACAAACACACCCATCTATATTTTCCAACTCCACCTCTGGCAGGTTGTGATTTCCACTGTCAGAAATTGCTTTTTCAATATCTCTCTCTCTAATTATGAGCCCCGCCAAAGGGGTCGTGCCACCAGAATACCAATTTTTTCCATCATTTCTCCCTTTTTCTCCAGAATTCTTCTCCTTTTCCAGGTAACAACAATGCTGCATATTCAATATATGCCCATGCATGCGTTGCAGCATTATCACTGTTGTATTTCGGTGGGTTCTGCTGTCTCAGATTTAGATGTATTCTGTCTTTTCTTGTTTGGTCAGCTCTCCCTGTGGTCATGATTAATTTTTGACATCTCAAAATGAGCAGGACGATTGCAGGAAGTTAGTGCAAATACTCTATTTATTTCTATATCAACAAGGATGAATTGGGGAGGAAATGTAAGATTTCTCAATGCATTGATGGTTTTTGTGGGGAGGAGAAAAAAGAAAACCACTGAATCTTGATACAGCCACCACACAGCTCCTCAAACTCTCAATCACTCCCTGTTCCCTGGAAAGGGTTAACCTCACACAGCAGTTGTAGCCTGCTTGATTGACGTGCGGAGCTTTGAGCTGCCTACACCGTCCAATCAGCGAACGGTCAGCGCGCCCCACGTGGGTGTTCTCAACGCTCATTGGCTTATGTTACCAGTGTTTACCGTGCCGAGGCCGAGCCCCACGTGGAGATTTCATTCAATCACTAAACAATTCCTCTGTATTTCTTCTTGAGAAAGAAAATGTTGTACTTTTTAGATATTTAAATTTGATAAATGTGTAGGTATAGATGTTTAATTTCATAGCTGGATGAGAATTAACCGTGTTACAATTCAACATCAAATGAGGACGGATAAGGGTTCTTTGCAAATATCACCAGGCTATTTGAAGACATGTGCAAATGCTGTCTTCCTAACTTCAAATTAAAAAAAACCTTTATAATGTTTTTAATGTTGATAACTGTGTTGGGGGGCAGTGTCTTTAGCCCCCTCCTCCTGCTTAAAGAAAGCTACTCATATGTTATGTCCCATTGAGGATCAGAGAGGGGGGAGTGAGAGGAGTGAGGGACTGGGAGTGTTGTGTGAAAAGAGTGCAGGCCAACCAGCGAGACAAAAGAGGCTGCGGCTGCATTGAATGTGCCGGTGGTGTGTCCGTCTCCGAAGCCACAAGCAAACCACATTTCCCCCCCTCCCCTTCTGGCCTGTACGGAAGGCGAAGATACACTGGAGAGGGAAATTGCGATATTGTAATTCTGCTGTAAAAGCGCGAAGTTGAGGACTTTGGAAGAAAGAAAAGAGCTTGTTTTTGGACCGGGTGTTCCTGCTCTCCTCTGCCCGTCCTCACTACACGGTGCGCGGTTGGAGATATAACCCAGAACAAAGGAGTCTTGAAAGCGAGGAATGAGCAAGCCGAGACTAGCTTTGCCATTACCTTTGAAACCGGGCCAAATGCCTCTCTGAGACCAACAATAGTACATCGGCTGCTCGTATTTCTCGACGAAGCTTTCCGCCTGAAAAGCGAGAAAGAAGAAGGACAAAAAAACCGCACACGGAGACACAAGTCGGCGGCTACAATGTTTCCCCAGAACCGACCACCGGTGAGTAAAGCTACGCTACTATGTAACACACGTTTTAGGAGGTTATTGTCTTATTGTATGAACCCATTATCAAATATAACGTGCGTATATGATTTTAAAAGCTTCAGTTAGAAAGTGCAAACCGAAAATGTTTGTCTTTGTCATCCTTACTGTGCATTTCCGGGGACTCCTTTGTGGGGGAATTATGATGCTCTATACAGGCTGTTATACAACATATTATCTCCTTTGTCTATATTTTAACGCCCCGTGTAATCTGTGCCTTATGAAGGTCAAGCAGATTGCTGTCAGTAGTCCAACGTCCAACTTTTGCCGAGTGTCTTTTGTGTGAATCTCATGTCCTTGGTGGCTAACACCACCACCTCCAGTAGAGAAACATGGAGCCTCCTTATATTCCCCATAGTGTGGTGGAGTTGACCCAGATGATGAAGTGTGTGTTTGTTTGTCCCTTCCTCACGAGATATGTGTGTGTGTGTTTGGGGGGGAGAGTGAGTCAGCTTGGCTTGTTGACACCTTCACTCAATGGTCTGCCCTTTTCAAGTGCCACTCATTGTTTTCATTTTTTGCTTTTCACTCATATCAAGGGTGAGTCATGCCCTCTGATTTACTGATTTGATGCACTGACAACTAGAAGCTTCCCCTTAGAAAGATATCCAAAAGTCCTCTATAATGGCTATTAACGTGGCTGTAAAATTGATAAAGAAATTGGCATGTTATCTGTATTTTGAGATGAGGTTATAGCGAAATTCTTGCTGCGTGGCTTCAATTTGTTTTAGTCGAGTTAGGTGGAGAGCTTTTGAGCAGGCTGAAATACATAAACACTGGTCCTCCAGCTGTGTGAAGTATCAATTAAGACCTGCTCATTTGCCTAACCCTCATCTACATCCCTCAGCCATGCCACCCTGCACCCCACCCCTGACAGTGTTTTGACATTCATGTACCATGCATTGAAACCAGATTAAGCACACTGATGTGTAATTTCTTGTGAATGTGTGTTTATGCCACTTTAATTAAGGCATCTCGCATATTAATTAGTGCAGGGGAAAACCCACAACAAGATTGTTGTTCAGCTTTGTTTTTTACGTGTTTGCATGTGGCTTAAATTGCATCAAGCATTGTAACTTTTTAATTATAACTTCCTTTTGAACAATAAAGGGATCTTGTGAGTTCCAGCACATACGATAAAACACACACACTCCAGCAGCTGTGTATGTATATGGCTGACGGCAGGAAGGCAGGGCAGGAGGTAGACTGTGGGTCTGTGGTTAGCACTGTAAACCCAATCCCTCTCATCCAGCCTCTCCTCACTGTGTTCCTGTGAGAGCTCCAAACCACATCTTAATGTATGGGCAGGCGTCCCAGGGCGAGAGGAGCAGACTGCGGCGGGTCTGGGTTCAATGTTTAGGCCGGCGGTGCTGCTTCATTCCAATCCTCTGCAGGTCTCAGCAGCTCCACGTGAGAGCCTGTCCTCCTCAGAAAGTCTCCGACCATCGGCAGCTCTTGTTTGCACCTCTGAGCGAAGGGCCACTCAGCCAGGCAAACTGTTTAATCTCAGAAATGCTAGACTGGCAGTGACCTGTCATCACTGCATACCGGTCTGCTGTGAAGGGAGTGACCCATATATTGTTATACGTGTGGTGACCCATATTTAAAAATGCATTTTAATCCAATGGTTATTGAAAATTGTGCTCCATTAATTGCACACTTAAAATGCATTTTCAGATACTGAACAAGACACACTGTGGATGTTCTGCCATAAGTTAACATCCAGGTTATAGCTTGCTAGTGTCCTAAGTAAATGCAGAACATGCCCTATCTTAAAGGGGCCCTATGATGCTCATTTTCAGGTTCATGTTTGTATTTTGTGTCTCTACTGTGACTTGTTTACATGCTTTAATAGTCAAAAAGCAATTTCTTATTCTCATACTGTGCTGCAGCACCTCTTTTCACCCTCTGTCTGACACCAGAGCCCAGTCTGCTCTGATTGGTTAGCTGGTGGGCTCTTTTCTAATTGGTTAACCACCCAGAGATGTCCCGCCCCTTAGCCTATCACGGTCAATGTGTTGGAGCGCTAGCCAGTAGAAGCAAGCGTGTTACACCGTGACGTCACTATGTTACAGAAGTAAACAAAGGAGTCCAATGGCTGTGTTTCCGGGGGGGGAGTGTGGGAGAGAGAAACTCTGAACTTTTGGATTTTAACTGTTGCAGACTATTTTAAATGCACACAAACCTACAGTGTATAACTCTCTACAGGAAAGGGATAACCCAAAAAGCACAATAGGGCCTCTTTTAACTTCATCTCATCAGAGAGTAAATTCAAATGATGTGAAATATGTGATGGCGCTGTGGTGTCAACCAGTTCATAAACACGGCAGAAACATGCATAGAAACCATGATAGAAACATCTTGACATTGCTTCTAGGTGCCAAGATCACTTTTGGTATTTTGCCAAATAAAGTATACTCTGAAATGTGTATCGGATATGGCAGGCATGGCTGGCTGTCTTAAATAGTTACGGTCCTTTCAGATCTGCCACAGTGACACATACGGGCTGTGCTGTAAAAACAGAAGTGGAAAAGAATGCAAAACATCAGATAAGACTAGGACATTTCAGGGCCTGTTATGATACTCAGCATGTTAGAAAAAACGTATTTGACTCATTTTAAATAAAGCAACGAATGTATGACTTGCATTAAATGGGACAAAATGGAGGCATTAGCAGCACATTTGTTATAATTCACCAAAATGTGGCCCTTTTTTTGTTTGCTTATGACTGGGAAAGTAGTTCTAATGATCTAACTGCTGCCAAAGTAGACTTCATCTCTGGCACATAATATATTTATAAGTGAGTTATTAACAGCATCCAGACCTCTCAAATGTCACATTTATGATTGGTCATATTATTACAAGAAGCCCTCTACCAACCCTTTTATCCCGAACAATGCCCTAGGCTGGGGGAGGGGTTTGTTAAGAGGCTACTATTGTGGGTGAACCGTGGTTACATTTTTGGTAGATTAGCCCGTCGATCATACATAATTTATAAAGTTTCATAATCTATTAGGGCAATGATCGGACAAGTTTCTAATGTTTGTCATATTATCTTACCCACTAATTTCGATGCTACCAAATATTTCCATTGTAAACATTCATTAGTGGGTTGAGTTACTGTATGTGCTGTACACACTGTACTTCGCTATCTTTCCTTCCAAATAAGTTAGATTAAACCAACTGGATTTGTTTATGACAGACTTTCTGACTTTCTGAGTTTCTTGGAAAACAGTTTTTATATGTCAGAGTTGTTGCTTGTTTTTATCAAAAAGTACCCGTTGACACATTTGACATTTTCGAGATTTATATAAGTGTGTTTGTCACCTAGGCTGTCAAATGTTTCCAAAACCACACCTAGCATCAATCCATACATCATTTTGAATGTTGTGGTGTTGCCATATTTCATGCTATATTAAGCATGCATCTTACTTTAATATATACTTTTCTCGATTAATCGTTTTTTGTTTATAAAATTTCATTAAATTGTGAAAAATGTCAGCCGAAGTTCTCAAGCTAAAGTTTATAAATGTTTTGTTTTGTGAGTCCAAAACCCAAAGAGATTCAATTTAATATGATAACATACAGAGAAAAGCAGGAAATTCCCGTATTTGATAGATTGAAAGCAGCATTATCTGACATTTTTGCAAAACTACCAATTCTTAACAAAATTATTTAAATATTTGCTGATTATTCCTCTGTTTATTGACTAATCATGTCATTGTACTCCTCATTGATTATGCCATATCAAAAACAGAAGTGCACCCAAAAGAAAGTCGTGGCTTCTGCCAGTGCCTCAAATCTGTCATTAATCATATGGAGTCTTTTAAAAAAACATATTTCGGTGACAAAAAACCTAGTTTAAGTAGTTCATTTTTCTTACGGATGAAGCTTCAAGACGTGCTGAAGTATAATAATAATAAAATATTGTTAAATGACCTGGAAAAGCAGCAGTAAAGAGAACGGTTTTTAACCTGGATTTAAAAATAACCCAGGGTTGGTGCAGACCTCAGATGTTCAGGAAGTTTGTTCCACATTTTATTTTTCAACTGGTCTGAATCTCCATATGTTTCTATTAGGGCTGCACGATATGTCGTGACGATAATCGTGTTGACATCGCAGGACGTGCGATTTTTTACAATTTTTTATTTTTATTTTAGGACGTGCGATATTAAGTAGGCAAATGAACTCAAACACGTCATGTTACAATTATTTTGCTGGCTGCTACAAAAGGAAAACTCGCGCGGCTCTCATGTCAGGGGTACTTGAGTGAGTGACATGCAGGCTCTGCATGCACAGCAAACCACCAATCACAATCATTCTTGATCAGATCACAGCAGGATAACCGAGCTAGCTCAGCTTGTTGCTCTGATAACTTAAGATCCAGACATCCGTGACTAAAATCTTTCATCCGGTTAAATATTGTTAAAAAAATACCAATTGTATAGCACTAAAGTTCAAGAAAGGATAGTTTGCGGACAAAAAAAACGGTCTTTTCTTCAATTCCTGTATTTTTTTATATCGCAATATATATATCGCAATGTCAGTTTTTCCCAATATCGTGCAGCCCTAGTTTCTATTATCATCCCAATCCCTTAAAGGAGGTAGTCTTTCTATGAATGTTCGGTCAGTAAATATAGGTAAGGTAGGAGAGTGCAGAGAGTACATTGGAGTTGAGGCCCTTTCCTTGTCCTCGGAGCTAGCACAAAGCAAGCCTCCCCTCCTATCATGCTTTTAGCTCTTTATCACCATCACTGTTGTCCAGTGGTGAGAGTGTGGCTATCGATCAGGAGCTTGCCTGCTGAGCTCAGCCACCGATTAGATGGAAAGAGAGGGAGCCAGAGAGGGGGAGAAAAGGAAGAAAAGGAAGGAAAAGAGGCTGAAGGGATCTCGGGTTTACACAAGCTGTCGTGGAGGTGCGTCTCTGTGGAAGCAACAAACGAGCTGAGGGGGTTACCTAATAAAAGAAGGCACCTCCAGCAATTAAGCCAGCTGACAGGCAAACTGTGGCGCGCCGCTAATGTGAGCTGACAGCAGGGAAATTTGAATAACGAGGCTTGCGGGAGGAAGGAGAGAGGAATGAGGATGCGGAGGGGGGAGAAAACCGAGAGAGAAAGATGTGTGGCGCTAATGAAACAGGTGCCTGGCAGCCCCACTAAGTGCAGGAATCATTGAGAGATTACTAGTGCGTTTCTCCAAGCAGCCACGCAGATAGCCACTTGATGAAAGCTGGGTGTGGGGGGGGCGGGGGGCGGCAATAAACCTGTGTCTTCACTTCCCTGCGTTAACAATGCAAATCAGCTGAAAGATGACAGTCGTGTTTGAATAATTTTGAGTATAAGAGGCTTTCACATCAGATGCTTTGGAGGAAGGACAGTGTATTGACATGTTTCGTGGCCCCGAGAGACGGGAATGTGTGTTTTTAAGGCGTGTGTAGAGACACAGGGATCCGATACACACATTCAGGAATACTATTCTGGGTTAGACCCACTGTCACTGCGTCCTTGGTGAGATGAGAGAGGGAAAGAGAGGGAGCATGGTGGGTGTTTACTCTGATGATCGACTGTGTGGGTAAGCGGTGTAATTAGTGGCCTGACTAATGGGCCGGGCTATACGAAGGGAGGCAGCAGCACAGCATCTTCCCAGCTAAAAGAGACAGACAGAGCTCCGATTAAACAAATAAGAAACTGTAATCCAAACATTTGGCGGGAGACTTTTCTCAGCTATGGCTCTAGAGATGGCAACGAGTCGGTCCGGCTACAGACGGAAATATCTCATCAGATATTGGATTAATCAATATATTATGCATTCAAACTCGTTTTTGTTTTTCTGTGCACAGAGATTATGATGACATTTGTGATCCACGGTTTTCCAGGAGTGCTTACAGCAGGTTAACGTTTCTGCTTAAACTGCAAAATAGCTTAACGGTGGGGTAGGTCATTTTGGACAAACCAGCTCGAGTGCGCTAGAATTTGAAAATACACAACCGGAGAAAATCTGCCACTTCCTTACAAAGCCCCTCCTCCAACACACACGAACGCTCACATGACCAATGAGGGCACGAGCTAAGTTTGTGCACAGATGGAAGGCTGACAGGCAGGTAGGCCATCCAGTTATTTTAGCCGGGCCGGCTCAGATGATTGGTCGTGCTTTTTACAGCACCACGGCTTCCACAGATTACATTTTTTCAAGGATTTTTTGTCAAAGCACTTCAGATATTCATTGCTATCGGGATGTTAAGAGCATTCCATGGAATATAACAAAAAGTGTATCTCGAGCCAGTTTCTCAAACTTACCTACCCCACCTTTAACATCTGATAATGATACTTCATTGTCAGATCATGTCTGAGAAGAAAGTCTGGTTGTGTGAAGAGACAATGTTGTTGGTCAGACATATTATTTACTCCATTAATTAGTTATTTCGTTGTGATCTCGGGTGATGAATCCGACCCACTTTCTTTTGTATTTATGTCTTAAGGTTCTTTGCTGGATTGCTATAAATTGCTTCAGTCATTCGTGTTCCCTCAAAACTATTTCCAATCATTTGTCCTATGTTCATTTTGCTTCTGCCATTATCAGGTCAATGTTGCCATCTTTAAATCAGTATAATTATAGGTTTAAAACCAAAAACTAGTAGGAGTTAGACAGACATTCCATTCAGCCTCAGCTGTACTTGATTTTAATTGGCAATGCTTAGCATGCTAACACACTAAATCCAGATGATATGTTTACATTATACCTGCTTAGCAATGTATCCTGTTAGCATGTGGACATTAGCATTTATCTTAAAGAATCATGTGTCAAAGAACAGTGAGACAGAGAGAGCTCTTATGTCTCATCTTCGTCTTGTTTAGTTTTTTTAGCTAGTTGTTTGATTTCTGTATAAGCTACATTCTCTGATTAGCACAATCAGTGTTCAGGATTTGAATGAACACAATATGTTAGAAAAAAACAAGACTGTGGTTAAAACTCATAACAAACTGGAGACAAGTCTATAAAGAACTTGGACGCATCTAATCGTTTCTCCCTGACGCTACATGTGAAAAACGTGGGGGAAAATTGTCAAGGAGAATGTGAGAGGTCATCCAAGAGAAATCCATTCCTCTTCTTATTCCCTGCGGACGTATGACGAAGACAGAAGTGTTCATTTTAAGTGAACCTAATATCCTTACGGCCACACCACCACATAATGGCATTGATGGCCCCATTTCAGCTCCATTAGCAGATTATATATCACTCTGGGTCAGTGTGGCTAGTGAGGACGGAGACACGTCTTCCCATTTCTTATCTGACGTAGGAGCTGCAGTCATGTGCGAAATACAATAAAATACATGTGTGCTTGTAAATACTTGTGGAGAACTGCATCGTGCAAGAAATCCACTTAGTGTTTTGTAGTGGGCATGTGTGGGCGTGTAGTCTTGTCTGTCTGTGTGTGTGTGTGTGTGTCTCTATGCACATGTTTTGTCGAGGGTGGGGGGTTAGAGCAAGGATGTGAGGTCATAGTGGTTTGATACTTGCGGTGTAATTAGTGGCAACTCAAATGAAAACAGGAATGATTTCATCCAGGGAATGCAACACTGTTGACGTCCACTTCGCGTCAGAATTTATCGAGGGGTGCAGTTTTTCTGCACAATTTTTGCGGCCAACACAACTCTCTGTACGATTGCTGTCATGGGATTTGTTGCATGTCACTCTGAATGCGCAGAACATATAACCTGATCTTTTATGTTGCTAGCGCGGTGCTGTGACTGGAGCTTCTCCCCCCCAGTTAGCATGTTTAAACCATCCTTATTGGATTGTTCCCTCTCCTATCCCACTGAAGAGATGTGATGGAAATGACTCCCATAGATGACTCATTCCCACTCATCTCCTCATCATCAGGTCCTCATTTAATCATTGCAATTGACTCAGGCCTTCCAGGGCTAAGAGAGAGATTAGTGTGAACGTGTGAGTGCGTGCCCATACATCAGATGTGACAGGGTCGTATTTTTCCACATTCAGCTTGTTGTTAGCCTAAAGCTGACTTTCTGACACAGAACAGAGCCTGTAAAGGCCTCCTCAGCAGTTCATCCAAACAGATGAGTAATCAGATGATCTGAAAAGCTCTCCTGGCCTCATGCAATCTTTCTCCGGTATTACAGAACCTGACTTTGGGATTGTCCGTGCCACAGGAAGATCCAGTCTGTAATTGTGTAACAGCGATTTCAGTCTATGTAAGCTTTGTTCAAGGGCAGACGGCGTGTCTCTTGTTTGCTTCGAGCCAGGACTCGGCCAAGAGGGAGGGAATAACCGAGTGTAGGCTTATCAGGTGAGGCTCCCTCCAGCCTAGATCCATTCCCAGAGGTCAGCAGGTCGGAGCCACCACCTGACCTCTCACTTTAATGCATGCTCAGCTGTTTGCTTGATCTGGAGTCTGGACAGACTAAATAAATGCTTCAAAAGAAACGTGACTAAAGAGGTTATGTATGCTTGGGTTTCCGAAACAGCATCTGTCTTGCCCGTCCAGTCTAGTCTGGCATGAATCATCATAACAACAAACCTACCAAGCAGTCTGGAGTGAGGGTGAGCCAGCAGCGGGTTACAAAAAAGAAAAAACACGATTTTACCTTTTTTTTTAAAGATGAAAAAAATGGAACCAACATCTGTCTCCTTTCACCTGTCCTTGTTGACGTTTAAGGAAAAATGAACAAGGGAATGATAAAACGAAGAGTGAAGAATAGTCGCCTCTTTTTTCTGCTTCCATCCTCTTATAAAATGGCCTCGGTGCTCTTTGTGTGTGTGTGTGTGTGTGTGTGTGTGTGTGTGTGTGTGTGTGTGTGTGTGTGTGTGTGTGTGTGTGTGTGTGTGTGTGTGTGTGTGTGTGTGTGTGTGTGTGTGTGTGTGTGTGTGTGTGTGTGTGTGTGTGTGTGTGTGTGTGTGTGTGTGTGTGTGTGTGTGTGTGTGTGTGTGTGTGTGTGTGTGTGTGTGTGTGTGTGTGTGTGTGTGTGTGTGTGTGTGTGTGTGTGTGTGTGTGTGTGTGTGTGTGTGTGTGTGTGTGTGTGTGTGTGTGTGTGTGTGTGTGTGTGTGTGTGTGTGTGTGTGTGTGTGTGTGTGTGTGTGTGTGTGTGTGTGTGTGTGTGTGTGTTCTCTCTCTCTCTCTCTCTCTCTGGCGGACAGATTGAGAGCAGCTTGTTAGAAAGAGGAACAATGAGGCCACAGCCCCTCGTCTTTCTGCTGTTTTCTTTTATTTCCTTGCTCTTTTTCCCTTTCCTCTTATTTCCATCTCCTTTTCAGAACACATTCTGTTTCTCCTGCTCACCTCTTGTAATGTTGACTTTCTCACTGGCTGATCTCCCTCATATTATCTTTTCAATAATCTTATCTGTTTTCCTTCAAACTCTTCAATCAATTCAACTCCGTCTTTGTCTCCCTCTCCTCCCCCTTCCTCAGCATTTTCTCTCCTCTCTTCTGATAATGTCTCGCCTGCCGAAACACCGTCCTCCGTTTATTTCTGTCTCCTTCTCCTCACCTTGTCTTCACGAGGACATGTATGTTTCCTAGCACATGCATGTAGGTGCTTCGTACTAGGCAAACTCTGCTCTTGTTATGTTGACATGCAGACGCCTCTTTCATACACACACTCCCCGTGCACACTCTTTGACATTTGATATGAGTGATGTTGTGATTAAATGGTTAATTAAACGCTATTAATGTGTGACAGACATCGCTGATGTGTAGGACATCAAGATGTGAGATGTGCGTGTTTGAAAAAAATCTAATTAATAATGATGGCTGTCATTCTGCCCACTTTTAATTCTTACTGTCATCGAGCCCAGCCTGTAGGGTCTGTTGTTATTTATTATTATTATATTTAAAGCAAATCTCCTTTTGTGACAGTTTACTGTAAAGTAAATGGCATAAAGGGAAAGCAACACAATCGGCAAAGAAAAAAATCCCTGACCTATGTGGGAAAGGAAATAAATACTTTTTAAAACGAACCAAAAATTGTAATATGTAACTTTTTCACTGTCGGGTGTGTTTGGCCTTAGTTTTCATGTTTATTTTTGGTAAATGTTGTTATGAACATACCTGCAAGGAGAAACGACTAAAGAAATGATAAGCGCTATATTGCATTTATTCCACATGAAAGTTGCCACGTTATAACAAACCCCAGTGGATCAGACGGTGTCAAATGAAGCTACACAACCACTGGTTCAGGATTCACATTAGAGGGGAATGATTTGTCCCCTTCCAGGGAAAATGGTGGTACCCTCCTCCAAAAGCTCTTGTATAACCTTTTTGACAAATGTTACAAATCTGTGAAAACCCAGCTTGATCCGCATTACAAAAAGCCTCAGAAAATTAAATATTACTGGCTTTTCCTTAGATATGTTTTGCGATTTGAAGACCTAGAAATCCTACTTAGCAATGAGACTCATTGCTAAGACACCTGTCCTCCTACAATCCTCCCTCCTTCCTTCCTTCCTTCCTTCCTTCCTTCCTTCGACCATCCCCACCAAAGGCTGGAAAAAGAGCATTTTGTGTTTGAGTTAATGACGACTCGGCCCTCTAATAATTAACTAACAGACGTATTAAAAGTCTGTTCTTCCCTGAAAATGACCGTACGTGTCTATCACTTAACCTCCCCGCTGTACTTGACCACAGTGGAGCCTGTGAACCGGCTGTCCCTGGCCTCTGTACTCTGTTATTTTGACAGAGAGCCAAAAAGACTGACAGACGGACAGACCCCCCCCTCGTGGTCCTAGCTCTCAGCCCTCTTTTGTCCGCCTGTCCTGCAGCATTACCCCTATGGTTGTAGTCTCCTAATTGCTCTGAACCCTGCAGAGATGGGACACTAAGCACAGGGTTGTGAGGGGTCTTCAGCTCTGATGGGCTCTCCACTTTTCTCCCACCCATTTCTTTCTTTCTTTATGTCTTTCTTCTACTCAGACTTGCAATTGAACAAAGAGTGCTCATTTTGTTAAAAAGCTGTCCTAGTCTTGGTGACCCGTTCACATCTGGCTCTGCTGCGATGACGGCGTCTGTACTTGAAAGTCCCTCGCAAGAGTTAGACACAAACACGCTGGCAGAAACGCACAAACGTGGTGCTTTTGCTTCCAATGATTGTTTGTGGTGTTCTTTGTAAAAGCAGCTGAAGTTCGAACTAAATAAGAGACTGTTTAGAAAGGAGATGACGCACTCAGAATCATTCTTTTGTATCTGTTTCACGTGGCTTTTTGCCACTGTCAGGCCTCTTTAAGTCAGGTAAACACAGATTATGACTGCACCGTAACCAAAGCGATTTCTGGAGACTTTTTTTTTTTACACGCCATTTATTTTCCAAGCATTCTGCATGTCTGAAAAATGCCATTTTAGTGTCAATTTACCAACCGGTTGGATTTGTCTCTGCAACCCGCTCTTGCGAGATCTGGCAACAAAGCGCGGGAAACATTAGTCGAGCTGTGTCAATTTATTTTGCTAATATCTACTAACTTTCTGTAACGTCCTCACAGACAAATGTAGGTAATTTGTAACATGTTTGTCAGCTGTTTAAGTAGCTAATGTAAAATAAATATGTAAAAACATTGGACAATGCCCACTTCAGATATTCAGATGTATACCGTTATAACTTATAGAGCACCTTAGTCATATTACAGAGATTATTCAGCCATTGACTCTGTGATGTTTACACAATTTTGAAATCTGATGTGAAAAGTGTCATAACTATTCTGTACTTTTTAAACATGTTATTAAACCCCTTAAGTTGGCTATGCTTTTCCAATCTCAGGCACCTCTCCAGCCCCCCCCGGGGTCCTCGGCCTCAGTGGTGGCCGCCGCAGCAGCAGCAGCGGCAGCAGCGTCGGGGCAGCCCCAGGCCCTGAAGCTCACCTACCCAGAGACCCTGGACCGCATCAAGGAGGAGTTCCAGTTCCTCCAGACCCAGTACCACAGGTGGGTTAAAAAAAGAAAAGCCAAATAGTAAAGGAATTTACATAATTATAAAACATCCAAAAACAAGGAAATGTTCACACAATCAAAAAATATGTCAAGTGTTTTCATTGGCTCCCCTCAAATCATCACAACATCATCATATCTCAGGAGCACATTGGGTCTTATGAGCCAGCAACTACTTTTGTGTTCAAAAGCCTCTTTGGAGGACGCTTATATTTAGAAAAATGTGCAGTAATGGATAAAACAAGAGTTTCTTTAACAGTGTTTCTGAAGTGCATCTGGATTGTGTCCACTTCCAAAAGGTCTTCCACTACTTTTTCGGCTAATTAAACTTCATCTTTATTATAGAAAGCCACCGGATCATGAGCAACATTACAGGCTTTTTCTTTATACTCGTCATATACAATCTGAACTGTCATTTATCAGATCTAGAAATCCTACTTGGCGAGGAATCTACATATGTACTCCCAACAATATTCCCACTTTCTTTTAAATGCCGTGTTACAGGCTGGAAAAAGAGCATATCTTGTTTGAGTTAATGACAACTCTGTCCTAAAAAAGTAACATAGAAACCATAAAAAGTAGTCTGTGTCTATTAGAAGTGTTTGAAAGATTCAAGTAGCTGCAGGTACAGGTGAGGTTATGAAATACGATCCCGGATGAGTTTGAAGGATGTCAGACGCCAAAATACAAATCGGTTTATAAGCAAGATTTTACGCATTCCACTCTGTTTTTATTTTTATAGACATTTTAAAGAAATGATATGGTTATTAATATGGTTATATGGCATGCACAACTAAATGGGACGCAGTTTAACATATAAATCATCTAAGTAACACTCCACAAATCGGAAAAAAAGTTGCCTGATAAGGAATGCTTCATAACACTCATATGCACATAAACTGGATGGAACTGGACGTTTTACCACCCTGATGTTATCACATAAGTAATATCAGAGTTTATCGTTTCTCTGTCTGGTAGACTAACATGTAAAGGGTAGATTTGCCATTTTCCCACCAGTCATTTACCAGGAATGTGCACATGTATTCGCTCAGTGTGTTGCCAGATGACTTTACACCAAGTTTTGGCAAAAGTCGAGCCGGGCAGATTCAACTTTCCAGCCAGCTACTCTTTTTGCATTACTGTCTGATGTGTTGGATGTGCAGGAATGTTCCCTGAATGCCTTTGAATGTGGGATTTGGACTGGCTGTGGAGTCCAACCCTCCCTCCCCCCCCCCCCCATCTCTCTCTTCTCCTCTCAACCTGCTTTGATTTAGCCGGCCAGAATCCACCCTCCCTCCCTCCCTGTCTGTCTGTCCCACTTCAAACTTCTTTTGTACAGCGCCCCTGGCCAGAGTCCCTAACCCCTGTGGCTACTGCTGCTTCTCTGTACACTCAAATGCCTGTTTGTGTGTGTGTGTGTGTGTGTGTCTTCATTGCAATGTCCATTCTGCTCGTCAACAATTCAGATCAGGCCAATACTGAGCTCAGAATGTCTGGACCCACACGTACTTTTAATGTTGACGCCTAGCTTGAGTGAAACATAAGACTGGAAATCTGAATAAAGATATATCATTAACTTTATGATTATTGTGTGGATACTACATTTAGTATTTCCTTTATCATGTTGTCTCACTTATGTATTTGTCCTGTTCTTAACTACAGTATGATCAGTTAAAGATAATGGGACGTTGGCTGATTGAACGTCCTCTTACCTTTCACTGATCGATGCATATTAACACTTTATTTATCGAACACTTAAATATGAGTTCCTTTAGGACATTACGGCGGTGCAATTAGTTTTCTTGTCCTAAAAGAAGAACAACTATAGCATTTTTCAACTTCTAGTGCTTATTTTTCTTCATGAATATAATACTTTCTTGAATAAAAAATGTGGAAATATATTGACAAATGGATCTGAGGAAGACCTTTGATTATATTCATGCAGCTGTGTGCTTACCTTAAACCCCCAGAACAATATAAAACTCACTTAATGGACCTCAACAGAAATAAAATAAACAAAACAACTTGGTCATGTCTTTCCACTTTATAGTCAAAAAGGCCCACTGTAAGCTGAGCTGCGCCTTCACTCGCTCTTCAACTGAAACCATTCAATGATCAAAAATAAAATGGCGTAAAATCACCCCTAATTTTCCATATAGGCGAGATGTCCAATTTGCCTAACCTATTTGTGTCATCATCTCAGAATCAGAGGACATGGTTATCACCCGTCAACCATTACAGGGAGAAAAAGTCTCCAAAAAACCCATTTGCAGAATAACTGTGAGCGCCATTAAGCCGCACCAACCTGGACAAATGTAGCCGTTCAGTGAACATGAGTCACCTGGATCTGTTGGTGGAGACGGTGTGATCGGCTCTACTGGCAGCCGTTCAATGTTACACCTCGAGTTACAAAACACCTGGAGCGTCGCCCTCTTGCCAAACTCTGGTACTGAGAACTAGCGAGCAGCATAAACAATGAATGAGGGATGAGGTTAAGGACACGGTTCGGGAACACGAGCGTCTGCGTCTTCCAGTTTCGATACCACGGCGTCCTGGATCAGATTTCAAGGCTTTGATCAACCTCTCCCACAAGCTGTTCTGAGCATGAAACTTTTACAGATAAATAATTACACTCTCTAACCACAGCTCATGACAAAAGCAACAGTTATGGAACAGATTGTGCTGTCAAGAATCTGTCAGATGAGTGTTTATAATCTGCCAGGTAGTCAGGGGTGTGTTCATTAACGACTGGTTCTGCTGGCTGGTGATGTTCGTAGAAACAGAAGCACACCGGTTGTGTTTTTAAAGACACAGCTACGATGATAATGACCCCTTTGAACATCTATCATTGATTGAGATCGCTAAAAATAGTCAAGATATTATATTTTAACTTTTTTTTTTTTTAATTGTCCAACGGCTAAGTGGCTTGTTAATGATCACACTTTTATCACTTAATAAATTAGCATTGTTTTTTTGGCTTCTGGGTGCTAAAATGTACAAGCCACTTGAACATTTTACCAGTATTTGGCGGCTGAGTGGTGCTAATTTTGTGGCCTGTTATCACACAACTTTGCTGTCCATTTGATTATTCCTAGTATATCAAGTCAAATACAATGTTTTTATATCTACATAAGTCAATAATAGCTTTGATCCCTGAAAAAAGGAAAAGTCAAATAATTAATTTATTCTTGTAGGGATTGTTTCACACATTTTGAATAGTTTGTATAATGTAAAGCACAGCAGGGGGATTGCATCGGACATCAATTGTATGTGACTGCATATATTCCCAATGCGCTGAGTTACCAGTTACTAGGTACACTTAGCTTTAAGTAATTCCCTTAATAAAACAATCCTGCAATAGAGCCTACCTTCATTAAGGTTAATATGTCCGTTACTTTGGGACCCATTGTGAAAGCTGCTTTACGTGGGGTTGTTAAAATGGCATTATTTTATTTGTGTGTTGAAGTAAATGTTACCTAGTACCTATTCATAATGTGGTATCTGAGTGTATATGCTAATATTTGACAAATACTATGATTACTATATTGCCCGGTCTTGTGCTGATGCTATTTTAAATGCACTTTGACTCCTTGCAGCTGAACTATGGATGGTCATGATGATATTACTTTAGCTTTTACTGAGACTTTTTGATGTTTGTGTGCATGTCAATCACCAAGCAGCGCAGTAATGCATGTCAACTTCACCTGAGCCATATGCTACTCTCGGGTCATAAAACCACCATTATGTTGTAAAAGCAGGCGCTAGCAGCCTTTAACATGGCACACAGCACAGTGAACTGAAAACCACTTGACTCGATCCAAAGTGGTGCAGCTCCTACAAGCTGTTGGAAGCCAGTTTGCTTCCCAAATCTAACCCATAAATAGTCCGTTTTCAAGAGGTCCAGACAGATAGTGGTCAGTGGGATTAGCGCTGGCTGTGTTGAGTCCTCCAGCAGACGGGTCGGAGCACAGATCCACTTCATTCACAATTTGATTGCATGCTTCACCTTCATGTAATCGGACCCACTTGTACTCTCTCTCTCTCGCTCTCGCTCGCTCTCTCTCTCGCTCTCGCTCTCTCTCTCTCTCTCTCTCTCTCTCTCTCTCTCTCTCTCTCTCTCTCTCTCTGCAGGGAAAACGTGGCCCGAACGCCCACAGAGCCAGACACAAACACACACAAGTCATTCAGGCAGACTCCCAATCTGATGCATGTGCTTAACACACTCTTACACATGTACAGGCCTCCCCAATTATCTCCACACACACAAATAGATGTTGTCTAGAAATAGCAGGGCTTAGTTGTGTGTTTTGTCTGCAGTGAAGGTGGCTGGATTCTGATAGATGTTGGATTAGACGGCAGGAAAGAGACGGAGGGAAGGGATTAGCGCTGATGAGCTGCAACTGTGTGTGAGCGTGGGCGGGGTGGGGAGGGATGGGTGGGTGGCGGCGTGCGTGTCTAAATGTGTGTTGGTTTTGGTGGCATCTGTGTGGTTGGTATGAAGGGATGAGAGATTACTAAGGGAGCTAAAGAAAGAGAAGGGTTGATTAATTAAAGGGTCATTGGTGGGTCAGCTGGTGTGTGTGTGTGTGTGTGTGTGTGTGTGTGTGTGTGTGTGTGTGTGTGTGTGTGTGTGTGTGTGTGTGTGTGTGTGTGTGTGTGTGTGTGTGTGTGTGTGTGTGTGTGTGTGTGTGTGTGTGTGTGTGTGTGTGTGTGTGTGTGTGTGTGTGTGTGTGTGTGTGTGTGTGTGTGTGTGTGTGTGTGTGTGTGTGTGTGTGTGTGTGTGTGTGTGTGTGTGTGTGTGTGCTAACGGGCTGTAATCAGCAGACTGAGGGGAGATGGGAGGAGCTGCTGACACATAGCTCTCATTACTGTAATTCTCTTTCTATCTATAAACACACACGAGTTGTTTTTGTGTGTGTGTGGTCTGTAGAGGAAGATAGCCTCTCTACTTGCCGCTAACACGCTGCCACTCATCACTTACAAGCCCCTCCACTCATCTCTGCCCAAATACTACACATTCTGAGTGCGTGTGTCCGTCATATTTAAAATATTTGTCTGTCACCATTTCAACTTCTGCAATAATGAGACCTCTGAAATTGGCAGGATGTATCTCTCCAGGTAAATCTCATTAACCAAAGTCCTGAAATCCTATGTCAGCAAGTAGAAAAGTCATTTGACAAAAAATAAACGTTAATAGTTTGTCATTAATTGGTCAAATTTAAAGTAATCCTTCATGCATCAATTAATTAAATGCAGCTTTTAGCTCTCTACTTTCTATCATATTAAACTGATTTGCTTTTTAATTTTGAACTGAGAAAACAAGATCTTTAGAACATCACGTTGGACTTGGCATGGAAAACTTTGACTCATTTCTGAAATGTAAACACCCAATAACGATTACTCAAGAAAATAATTGGCAGATTTATCTATAATAAACATGATTGTTAGTTGCAGCCATAATTAAAACATCACTGTGAACATTAGCAAGCTGTGAAGAGCATTTCTGACTGTTTTCTATCAGCTTTACAATTATTCAATTATCTTTGTAGACAAGGCATTAACTCTTTCAACATCAACAATCCTAATGAGGAGACCTGTTAACTAGAGCTTAGCTGTGTCTGAATGTACCAAATGACCAAACCAAGTCAAATTGGTCTGAATTAAATACATCTTCAGATGATATGTTTCAAGAAAGAGTGTGTGTACATATCGTTAAATCAAACAGGTATGTGCTGTGTTCAACCGCCTGTCTATCAGTCAATCACCAAACTATGAAATTATATTTGCTTAAGGGAGCGCTGAGGGTTCGCCGTTTGTGTTAGTGTTGCATTTTATTTTGTCGGTTGGTTTGTGTGCTAAAACCTCTCCCCGTTTTAATTCAGTGTTTGTGTGTGTCAGAAATGTATCAAAGAGCAGCCTTTACTGTGAGTTTGGCAGCAGAGAGGGGTTCGGTTGGTCTGCTATTGTGCCACCAGATCCCAGCTTTGTTTTGTGTGTCTGTAGGTGTGTGTGTGTGTGGAGGTGTGTATTTGCTCTAGTACACGCCCTTGAGAGATGAAAGAGCACACAGGCGAGTTGGGTGGGTCCCTGTTGTTTGTGTGTGTTTGCAGAGAGTAGAGACGGGGAGAGCAGCTGAAGGTTTTTCCACTGGAGCTGAGGAGAGGCTGATCAATAGTTAATGTGATGTAAAGTGAACAGTCGCATACCTGGAGGCTGCCGGGCTAAATGCTCCTGACACTGTTAAGGTGTGTGTGTGTGTGTGTGTGTGTGTGTGTGTGTGTGTGTGTGTGTGTGTGTGTGTGTGTGTGTGTGTGTGTGTGTGTGTGTGTGTGTGTGTGTGTGTGTGTGTGTGTGTGTGTGTGTGTGTGTGTGTGTGTGTGTGTGTGTGTGTGTGTGTGTGTGTGTGTGTGTGTGTGTGTGTGTGTGTGTGTGTGTGTGTGTGTGTGTGTGTGTGTGTGTGTGTGTGACCAACTTATAGGTCTGTATTTAACTTTGGTTTGTCTCGGCTATGAAGCTTATTTGCCGCGATAAAGACGGGCTCCAAGTAGAGTTGCACAATTTAGAAAGAATAAAGATTTGAACTAATATTGCAATTCTGTTCTGATTTGCAACATTAGAGGCAACGATCGTATCTGAAACCCCGATCCCGATATTTTTAATGAACTTCGTTTGATGTGTCTTTTTTACCTAGATCTGTAGAATACTGGAACTTCTCTGCAGCCCCAGAATACTTAATATTATATTAAGTCATTATATTATGTTTTATCAGCTGCAATCATTTCTGCAGGCCTCACACTCGAAACCAATTTCCTCTTGAATTCTATTTCTGTGAATACAAAAAAATCCTTAAGTAAAATAATCAATGAGGGAATAGAGAGTAAAAGCATTGTTAATAAACGCACACTCGAGAGGAAGGAGTTGACATTTCTACTTTACCCAGCAGCCTTTTTCAAACATGGGAGACCAGAAAAAAGGCAGTCGGCACATTTCTAGTGCAGGAACTTAATTAGATGCTTCGCTGTCCATGGGCTCTCGTTAGTGTGTGTGTGTGTGTGTGTGTGTGGCAGGTTTGTGTGTGTGCTCTGCTCACGTGTGCACTTTGTTTCTGCGTGCCTACATGCCTGCAGTATTAACGTATTGGTTTAGTGTGTATAAGCACACACACACACACACGCTTCCATGCTCCAAGTGGTGTGTGTGTGCTCAGTTGCAGTGCAGCACTGACAGAGCTGTCTGAATGCTGGCAGGCTGCAGATTTGTAGCGCATTCGGCTGATCATCTTATCTCCTGTCACCGCCAGTGAAAGATTGGAGGAACCGATCCCACCGTGACACACACACACACACACACACACACACACACACACACACACACACACACACACACACAGATAGTCGTATCTTCTTTTTTCCGCTCACTCAATCTTGTTTTTCTCTGCGTTGCTGTCTTTCACCCCATCCTCCAAACCGTCCTTCCCTCCCTCTCTCAGTAAATGGTGCTGAGCCAAAGACTAATTATTACAGGCAATCATTTCGACATAAAATACCCACTTCCTGCTCGCCGCTCTCCTCCTCTTTCTCCCTCATTTTCTCCCCCCCACCTACGTTATGCTCCTACAGACACACACACACACACACACACACACACACACACACACACACACACACACACACACACACACACACGCGTGCGCATAGTAATTTCATTCCTTGAAGTCCATTTCGTGGGGAATGGTTATTTCTTTCTGAGTGCGACCTTGGGGTCTTTCCTATAAGCACGTGCCTGCAAACTCTTTGTGTGTGTGTTTGTGTGTGTGTTTTTGTTTGTGTGTGTTTGTGTGTGTTTGTGTGTGTGTTTTTGTTTGTGTGTGTGTATACATAGTGCTATTTTGCCTTGCCAAAAAAACAGAGGACTGATTTTATAAAGACATTGATTTTTACCCCGCTTTCTCTTTAGTGGTATTTAATGGCGTGGCTGGCGGCTTCTCATTTGCTAAACTAAATGTGAAGCACCGTTGTGGTTTTGTGAATGCTGTCAACATTCAGACCACAAACAGTTATTTTCAAAAACCGTAAACTCTAGAAAGGCGGTCACCTGGTTCTATTGTATAATGTAAGAAACCATGCATCCATGAGCCATAGGTTGTTATTATTTCAGCTCTGCGCACAATCACAAGTCGACAAATGGATCAAATCAGTAGATAGATTCAGTTCCTTTCGTATTTTTGTGCGGTTTTGAGGCTTTATTAAATGGATGAGAGTTAAGAGAAATTAGTGGAGAGCGGGATGGAGATTGATATCAACTTTTGACTCAAACTTGTATCACATTTTTGATAACCAATTGTTGAAGTTGTTACAAAAACAACATTCGCTTGGGTCGACGATACCAAGAGTTGAGCTCATAGTGCTCGATTACAAACCCTTACGGTAATCAGCACCTTCTTGAGTTGGATGACCCTCTGCTTTTACCCCCATGCTGGGTACCCTGCAGTCCAGTTGGAATCCCTCCTTTTCAGACAGTGTGCAATCAAGTCCTATGAGCTCAACTCTCGTTCCAGACTCTGAAATGTGAGATTTAGAGGCTCTTCTCTACTTAAATCAGAAAGAATACAAATTGGTTAAAGAACATTTATACTTTCTTGTTGTTGTAATCCGGTCAATCACAGCAACACACAGGAACACGGTGTGTCTGTGTGTGTCACATGTTCCTGTGTCTAGCCCTTGCTCTGCTACACCAAGCTCATCCCAAGTGTATGTTGTGATGCACACACACACACACACACACACACACACACACACACACACACACACACACACACACACACACTCTCGTATTAGTCTTGAGCCCAGCTGTGAGTGACTTCTGCCGAGAGGCAATTCCACTGTAATAAAATCTATAGGGTTGGTGGTGGTGGTGGGGGGGTTTTAATCCTCAGTACCACACTCTCACACCACCTCCACCGCCCTCTCTCTCCCACTCCTCGCCGTGCTTCTCCCTCTCCTCCCTCGTCCCTCTTCTCCTCAACTGACTGGCAATGATAAATGAGTCAATTATGTGTGTGTGTGCGCGGCGCTGCAGAGAGGAAGCGGATGAGGCCGTTATTACCTGTTGCGGCTGGGGGTAATGTTGCGGTATTAATCATATTCTAATTTTCTTCCGCCAAACGACCATCCCCCCCTCCCACCACCACCACCTCCAATGTACCACCACACCAAAGCTCCCCCCCCCCCCCCCCCCATCAATCTATCTGTCGCCCGCAAACAAGTCGGAGTAAACTGCCGAAGGCCCAAAATATACTACCTCTCTGGGGAGGGGGAGTCGGAGGAGGTGGGGTGAGAGTGAGTTGCAGAGGTAACGAGGTTTTTGATCTTGGGCCTGATGCACATTTGGAAATGGAAGAGTGTGTGTGTGTTTGCAAATCCTTCCACTATCCAGTTTTAGAGGACACCAGGGACTGCTTTAGGTGCAAGGAAAGGTGTGTGTGTGTGTGTGTGTGTGTGTGTGTGTGTGTGTGTGTGTGTGTGTGTGTGTGTGTGTGTGTGTGTGTGTGTGTGTGTGTGTGTGTGTGTGTGTGTGTGTGTGTGTGTGTGTGTGTGTGTGTGTGTGTGTGTGTGTGTGTGTGTGTGTGTGTGTGTGTGTGTGTGTGTGTGTGTGTGTGTGTGTGTGTGTGTGTGTGTGTGTGTCCTAACTTGCTCACAGACTGAGCAACAGACACAGGTCATGTCCTGAACAGAAGAGGAGGGAAGTGATTGTTAAAACTGAAACAAAAGATGTATTTCATATCCAGACCGAACTGGCACTTTTGACCCACTTAAAGCTGGCCATTCAACTTTGGTGAAAGTTGGCAGAGTGCTGAGGAAGGGGGAGTCGAACAGAGAGAGATAGACAGACTGGTAATTGGGGAAGTGACTAAATGAGGATGAGTGGAGGGCACATAGATTGAAAATTGTCCACAGAGAGGGGGGGAGACACCTTGGATGTGCCTGCCTGCAGTCTTGGCTTGCTTTCAGGCTCCAAGCGTGACTTCGTCTATTTCTGTTCTGCTCAGAGGTGATAATGGGCTGTCAGCACCCCGTCACCCTGCTCCCTCCTCCCCCACCGAGTGTGAGAGGGAAGGAGGGAGCGGGAGGTGACACAGAGAGTGAAACTAAGAGGCGGGAGTAATTTGTTGTCATGTTGCTAATTGCAATGTGTATTATTCTACTCGGGATATGATACTAACAGAAAACTCATCGTCTTTTTTTACTTCTGTTGCAGTTTGAAAATGGAATGTGAGAAACTGGCCACAGAGAAGACGGAGATCCAGAGGCACTACGTTATGGTGAGACACACACACACACACACACACACACACACACACACACACACACACACACACACACACACACACACACACACACAGGCCACGTCTCTCCACAACGAGTGCTGTGCCAAGTCCTCTGAATCCCTTTCATCTGCTAACAGCTGCCAAACACCCACCAAAAACCACATGCAAGACCACACACACTACCACACACATGCACATATATTATAGGAGTGCAGAATAAACAGCACTTACATGGGCGTGCAATCCTTGTGCTAGTGTTTCAGAGATATGCTATACTTCAGGTCTGTGTGTGTCCACATCTGTCTACAGCTGTGTATAGAAGAGAACTTTTGGTAACAGCCGTCATTATATACAGTCTAAGGTCCTAGCCACACGGAAAAAAAAGTCTTCCGTCCACACGCAATCGGCACCATAAACGTGTCCGTCCACACGAGACCGCTCGACCCGCTGGAGACGCTGTAGTGCATATGCCGGGCCTGTAAGTGGCGCTGTACTTCCGCCACAAAATACACCAAAAGCAGTGAAGAAGACTTCCCGAGCGTTCCCAAGCATGCATGGTTGCCATGGTTTTCCTTCTGTTTATTCTCCGCGGTGGATTTAGCAGCAGAGGTGGGGAGAGGCAGGGCTCTGGCTCTTTTTCTCCCTCCCCGAGGCAAGCGTGTGCTCCTGCTGTAAATCTCCCCGGTTAGTCCACCAGCAGATGAAAAACCCCCACCTCTCCGCCTCTTCCAAGGGACGAGGGAACCGTGCGGCAGACTTTCCGTTAGAATTTTTTTTCGCCGGTCAACATGTCCGTTAAAGTTTGAATCTTCCGGACAAACCTATAAAAGTGTCGGTCAAAGTTTTTTTTTAATATTTATTGAGCTTTAAAACAAATGAATAACGACTCCTATATAATAATATAAGAATAATACATGGAGCCTCTCTTTTCCTCCCCCTCTCCCGACAGCATTTTCGTTATCAGGAAATGATCGTTTAGGGCGTAATCACGGAGCCCCCCCCCCCCCCCCCACAGAGCGTTGCGTCCGCAGATATACCCACCTTGGGACCCGTTATCTGCGTTTCCCTGTCGGCCTCGCGTGGCCGAACCGTCTATAAGATAGAGAACTGTAGCGGATACGGCCCGTTTCGTCACCGTGTGGCTAGGGCATAAGGTATCAGGAATTAAACTCGTAAGGCTGCTGTGACACCAAACCCGGGAAAGAAAAAATGCAGTCCTCTCATTCATTTCCATGAGGTAAGTGCTTTCAAATGAATGGGAGAATCAACTTTGCAGCCTGGCGTCACGCTGCGGTGGCCAATCACGTAAACGGCGATCAATGGGCCATTTAAATCAAATGGGTCAATCAAATAAGGGCCACTCAAATGGGCCATTTAAGTGACACTCCCACACCGTCACACGGCCCCCTGCTAATTGTTGCAACGCTTGATTTGGTGTGTGTGCAGCCTCCTCAGTGCTGGAAGCTGGTGACAAATGCCTGGTCAGATTCATATTACTCTTTGTTCTTCGTTCACACCACCCATGGCAAAACTTGGGAGGAATACAAGTAAAACGAGACATTATAAACATCCAAATAAAGCATTTCACAAAACACGCCGTTCTTAAAGGTGTGTGGAGCAGTATATGTGTTACATTTGCGGTGGTGTGAGGAAGAAATCATGACAAAAACAACAGTTCGGAGAAATGTATCGACGTGTGAATTTATTGCACAATAAGAAAATCCCCTTTGGTGTAAAAGCTGTTAGACTGTTGGTTTTACTAAACAATAAATTAGTGTATCTTCTCCGGCGATGGACAGTGTTGTGTTTGGTGTGTTTTTTATTTTAGGATTTTATAGGTTTAAGAGGACAATGATTAAGTAATTCATAGTGAGATTTGTCTTTGCAGCCCCACTGAGATTTGCTCACAGTTTCTCTGCTGTGTCATTGGTTGTCAGTCATCCCTCCCACACTGCTCTGAGGTCAGTGCGATCACACGGTGTGACACTGCTGTTTAATGTCCCACTCATTGCAGACATTCCTCTTAAGTCGGAAGCTTTTGCATCTCAACATGGACAGTTATAGAAGTTCAACTTCAAATCGGGCAAAACACTGATTTTAATAAGTGAATTATAACAATGTGCTTCCTCTGCAGTCGGCCGTTCAGAGGCAGGGCTGTGTGAATATGTGTGGCTGTGTTATAGTAAAGAACACATGATCAGCAGTTTGTCTGGATGAAGGAAAGGCTAAAACAGTTTCTTTGTTTTGCAAACCTCCAGCCTGGATGTTACCTGTGATCAGAGCCACACACAGCTTCAGCTGACTGACTGTAGGCCGCCAGAACCCTCGCTGCCAAAGAAGAATCGGCAATCTTGGCACACAGCGAGGCCTTGTGGGGGGATTGAAGTTTTAGTGATGGGGAAATGAGGGGGGGGTAGCTGGCATCGAGCTCGGGCCAGGTCTCCTCTCCTGGCTGATGATTTGGGTTAGGATGAGTTTGGATGTTGCTAAGCAACAGGCGAAACTTGGCACACCGACTGCCAAGCAGAGACGCCAGCTGCCAGGAAAGGCGTCTTTTATGGCGACACACACAGAGAGAGGAGTGAACACACACACACACACACACTCGTAGGGGAAACATGCACACAAAGCACATAGATACACACTCCTACACAGTTGCGGGCTTGTGCTACAAACACACACACCTGCACACACACACACACATGAGCGTGCTAACTGCCAGGAAAGATGTCTGGAGAGAGAGGACCTCTGCCATCTCCTCTCACATCCTGCCAGCCGGCTCTGGCTGCCTGACTGCCAATCTCCTCTCTCCACAAGCAGCCACGCTGAAAAGCAAATGTCAGCCTGTCACTTTTCGAGGCTTCTGACTTTAAAATGCTCTCCTTTCTTCGTCCCTCTCTGAAGGTAGAGGAAGAGAGAGAGACCTGTCTTTCCCTCTCTCTGTGGCATTCATCTCCTGCTTTCCCCACAGCTCTTTGTACCTTCGGGTAAAAGCCAGGGTCAAATAACTCACAATAGACATGATTATTGCAATAGTCTGTCACCTTCTTCTGCCCACCGACAATTTCCCTGCCTCACTTCGGGCGTCTGGCTTCCGAAAAAGCGCCTCCGGGTCATTTAAGTGCCATTGACTTTTAGCGGAGTCAAGGTGAAATTAGGGGCATGTGCTTTTAGGGACACGTTTGCACTTCAGAGTGCAAGGACTGGCATCGTCTGAAGCTAGGAGCAAGAAAAAGCTTTTGTGAGAGCTTTATGGGCTCACACTGGAATGTATTTGTGAAAAACAATAGCTGGAATACCCCGTAAATATAACATCACTCATAAATTAAGGTTTTTACAAAGAAACCTCTCATCCTATAGTCAAGAAAAGAGCATTTGTAATTATTCTTCTTTTAAGGGAAAAGGCTCACAATCTTTTTACAACACAAGTTGAACCTTTTTTTTTTTTTTTACAAATCCCATCAAAACAAGAACATTGTTCATCATTCAACCGTTTTTGACTTCCCTACTCTGTCGGCACTTTAAAAGCAGGTCATGGTTACCGCAGTTTTTAGATCACTTTACCTAAACAATGGGAATACATATTCATAGCCAAAAATAATCCATCTTTGGTGTGCCAGTGAGTATTTTCTCCAACATGTGGGATTGACTGTAGGATTAATCCAGTGTTTGTTTGAGGCTTTTCATGGGCTTTGTTTCCAATAATAAATAAAAAAATAGAGTAATAACTGTTCTAATATGTTATCATTTGTATCACTTCAGCATTTTATCATTGTGCAGATAAAATAAAACTGAATCGCCTCAGTACATCAGTTGCACAAATTGCTTATAGCAGATGAAATGAAGTGATGTGATTTTAGCATCTCTTTTTGGGAGTCGTCGCCAAGTGGTGTCATTAAATTATAAGATTTATATTTGATTTAAAGAGGCTCTTTTATGCTTTTTGTGGTTTTCAATTTCCTGTAGTCTGTTTTATACGTTTTTGTGCATGTTAATGGTCTGCAAAGGCTAGAATCCCAAAGTTCCCTCCCACACACTCTGGGTGTTTCTCAATATCGAGGAAGGATGCTCCAGAGCCACTATTTCAAGGATGCTACGTGATCGGGTCCCGCCGAAAGACTGTTCCAATGTCCAGCATACTTGGAATTCTACCGAGGCCAGCGTACTTCGTTGGGGGAAATTTCGAGGCTGCACATGTGTAGACTCCGCGATCTTAAAATCCCCACAATGCTTTGCGCACGGACCAACTTCCAAATGTTTGGCGGAAATCGCGCTCCATTTAAGTCGGGGCCTCGCATATGGCGCACACCTGTTAGCCTGTTCCACCATTCTTTGTTTTCCGAGGTTAGGAAGGATTCTTGCCTCGCTTCTGAAGCAACTCACTCGGAGGTACATGTGCTACCAAGGAAGCCTCCTCGACATTGAGAAACACCCTCTGCCTGAAAAACCTCAACTCTTTTGTTTACTTCTGTAACATAGTGACATTACTATGTAATACTGACGTTTCTATTGGCTTGTGCTCCAACACATTGTACGTGATAGGCTAATCTCTAAGCAGTTGACCAATCACAACAGAGCCGGCCAGCTAACCAATCAGAGCAGACTGGGCTCTGGTTTCAGACAGAGGGTGAAAAGAGGTGCTGCAGTATGAGGAAAACAAAGAGCTTTTTGAACATTAGAGCACGGAGACATGTCACAGTAGACACACTAAAAACAGACGGTTATGAAACCTGAAAATGAACATAACGGGGCCCCTTTAAAAGACTGTTTGCAGGAGATGTCATTACTTATGTTTTATGCACAGTACGTATTGAGTTTGTGTTAATAATTGATCATATTGCCATGTTCTATTCACACAATGTCTGCATTCCTCATTCAGTATTTAAAAATAATATAATCATGATCCCAAGTGAATATGTATATTATAAGAATAATGAAACTTCCTCCTTTATGTACTTCACAAATGACTGCTGTGTGATTTTTAATTGTTGTATTTCATTCATATTAACTGATTTTCTCCTCTGTGTTTCAGTATTACGAGATGTCCTACGGCCTTAACATTGAAATGCACAAACAGGTGAGTGAGCTTCTGTTGCCTCTCATATTCTTCTTTAAACTTTGCATTATTCTCTTGGATTATTATACCTGCCTTCTTTCTTTTCACCCAATACTCAAAGTAACTAATCATTTTCAGGAAAGTTAGTCTGTCTTTTCCGCCGTGTCTCTCTGCCACTGTGATGTCAGTCCTCCCTCTGACGGAGGGCTGTCATGCTGCGGAGGCGCTAATAGGATCCACAAACAGAATTCATTTCTGCTCCACAGAGAGACGGATGAGAATACTCTGCCCTTCCTCAAGCCTCTAAAAATGCCACTCGTCATAAATCCCTGTCTGTTACTGCCTTGGTACCCCCCCCCCCTACCCCCCCATCTATCCATCCATC
>NC_136912.1:90428868-90432633 GCF_949606895.1 Notothenia rossii
AACCTAAAGAAAACTTGAAGCGTTCTCTTTCTCCCTCCTCTCCCTCCTCTCCTCCAGCGAGCCTCGGGTCGATGCCGGCTGATATTCTTCTCTCACATTAATCTCCGCAGCTTATGAGCCTGACATGATTTATGCAGTCCCTCTCACCTCATTATCACCCTCTTCCTCCCTCACTGCCCTCACTCCTTCCTTCCTTCCTTCCTTCCCCTCCATGCACATCTCCCCCTTTTTATTGCTGCTTGCCTCACCCTCTTGCTCTCTCTCTCTCTCTCTCTCTCTCTCTCTCTCTCCTCCTGCAGAGCTCTCTGTCCAATGGGGATAAGGGTCGGGCGGCAGAATACCTCAGCAACGGCAAGAAGAGGAAAGCTGAGGAGAAGGAGTTCATGACCGACTATGTGAGACTCTTTCTCCACTCTGTTAAATGTTTAAGTACCTGCAGCTTCACCCAACTCTGCCTCCTAAGACCAGGTGTTTCTATACTGCATACCTCGGATCGTGCTCTTCTTTATGGACCGTATTTCAAATCATCAGTATCTGCTGCCATCTCTGTATGATTGGCAGTTTTATGGATAAGCAGACTCATCAATTGGAGTGTCCCCTAAAGCCAAACAAGCGTATACATGTAAAGATATCTTAAGACAACGACTAAAAACAGGAGCGTAACCCCTAGATTCTACCGGGTCCGTCTGCGTCGCGTAACGGCTGCGCTGCGGTTTTGGTCCGGCCTCCTCCGGCGTCATACCCGACCGGGCGCGTTTCAGAAGCATTTCAGAAGCGGAGCGTTTTGCCTGCCGGCTCGCATGTTTTGTTGATTTGGGCATGTTTCCTGGACAGGCTACTTTGTACAGACAAAGTTAATAATAATTGTAGTATCCCAGTTATAAACGACATGAAAAACAATGCATTCTTAATCATTCTATAATATATATGCTCTGAACGTTCCACTTCCTGCCTGCCCGACATTACCTTACGGCTGCGTCGCGTAAAAAAATAGACTTCAATCCTATTTCGAGCGGAGCCCAGCGGCGAGACGCTTATGGGACTCTTCTGGGCCGTAACGCGGCGCGTCTGGTGGAATAGCAACGATTGACTCGAGTGGCCGCGATCCTTGCGGACGCCGCGGCCGTAACGCGACGCAGACGGACCCGGTGTAATCTAGGGGTAAGAGTCAGGTGTAAATAGTCACAGATATTATGTGGGCTTTGACAAAAGGGAAGCAGAAAGTTGGCTATGAATATGTAAAATACCGTATTCATTTAAGTATTGTGGAGCTGCAGAGATTTCAACCCTATAAATCATATTCTATAGAATAAGCAACACATGTTTGTTTGATACAGATGCTCTTAAAGAGGCCCTATTATGCTTTTGTTTGTGTTTTCCCTTCCCTGGCGGTAGACAGAGGAGGCTCAACATACATGAACCTGAAAATGAGCATAAAAAGGGCTCCTGTATTATATTCTATTACGATAATGAGAGTTATGATGATTCAATCATATCGCAGTGGGAAAATCCTTCAAAGATATTCACAACTAATTATTTTTTACAAATCTTGCAGTTCTATTCAGTTCTGAAAAGGGATGTTTTTTATTGTGGGACAAATTAATATCTAGTAGCTCTTCAATTCGGGAACACTAGCAATATCCAAGTGCCCTTGAGAGGATTGTACCTCCCTAAGTTAGACATTTCAAACTAATGACAAACATTTGCACTCTCTATTGCATTTAAAATCTCAAGCTATAAAATGTTAAGATGATATATTTGATATTCCTCCGTTTGCAATGCAAATAAAAACAGATGTTTAATACAACTTTTTTACAGCTGTTCCCTCACACACTCACACACCTGTATTTGTGTGTGTTGTATATTTCTACATGTAATCTACATACATCAGGCTGTAAACAGGGAATATCTAATGTCCCTCTCTCTCCTCTCACAGGGCAGCGATGCGGATAAGAGTGATGATAATTTGGTGGTGGATGAGGTTAGTATCCGGCTGCCGGCCTTTATCCGCCTCACCTCAACGCTTTCATCTGCATACATCATGTAAACACACCTGGAACATCTGAATGATATAAATAATAATAATAGTGATGATCCCCCTCCCTCCCTTCTTCTCCTCTACCCCTGCCCTTATTATTTCACAATATGAACAACTATAAAGTACATACACACTCTTTGCACTTCCTACATGTTTAGGTACACTCCTGTATGTATGACTGAATGTAGAAAAGACGCATAGCACATTTTATAATTCAAAGATGGAAATCATAGTTTTTTTGTACTTAAAATGATTATTTTTGACTCCCAAATGAATATGTAAGAGTCCATTTTGTATGAGATGACAGTAACTGAGAGTAGGCACAGTTCCCGAAAGCTTTTCCATTGAAGTGTCGGGTGGGTCTCGTCCGGAAAAGGTCTTCTGGTGCCAGGGATTTATCCTACCTTCTTTTAAAAACAACAAGATGGCATAAGCAGTGAAAGGATAGGTTCACTGTTTTTTAAGTCTGTTTTTAAAACAAGCTTCTTTACCCGTATAACGCTAAAGCTGAAATGTTCTCGCTGTAATCCTTTTCTTTTAACATTCGTCATTAATGTGCTTCCAAAGGGATGGAGGACAATATCTACAGTCCTTGTTCTCTGCGTTTTACAGAAAGCTACTATTACTACTACTGTTTCCACAGAAACAGAAAAACAGAAAAACAGAAATGTCGTTCTAAAAAGAGAGCCACTAATTTACATTTGACGTAGACTACTGAAGCTGAAAATCAATTATACCTGTGATAAACGTAGGAATACTTTTTGGTGAAGTGACATTTGAACACATTAGGAGGTGATTTTGCATGCTCAGTACGAACAGGAGTCATTAACACAGGATTCAGTTTCATTTGTGCAAGTCTGACTTGGAAACATTTAGCACATCTGAGAAAAGTCACCATGGTTATCCGAGATAAGAAAAGATTTGCCACATGAGAATAGAAAGAGACACAGATTGATTTCCATGCGACGCTCTCTGTTCCAAGTGCTGGAACACCGACTGAATGAACCGCCATTGCTTCTTGTTCCTGTCGTGTTTAATGAAGTCTTGTGTGTTTTTGAATCCAGGACCCCTCGTCCCCCCGCAGTGTGCAGTCCTACTCGTCCAGGGAGAACGGCCTGGACAAGATGCCCCCGTCCCGTAAAGAAGCCCCCCCCCAGGCCAGCCCGGCCTCCCTGGCCTCCTCCAGCAGCGCACCCTCCCCGTCCCGCGGCAAAGAGCCCCCACAGGTACACCCCCACAGCACAGACATAGAAAGATAAGATAGAAAAGACATATGATACGTGTTATCACTATCCATGTAGAGCATGTCGTATATGTATTTTTTGAGGGCCTGATGTTACTCCAAACTGGATCAAACTCAAACATATGATGTAAACAGATGTAAAATCTAGGCCGTACATATGGCAGTGTAAAGAAATTGCTCGACAGCGCCACCAATGAAGAATTCAAGTTACTCTTAATGAAGTCCTTTTTTCCGTCTATGTTTAATAACCCTCTTTATTCTCTCCTGTCCCAGAGGGAGAAGTCCAGCACTCCAGGTATGAAGCCGGGGACCCCCATGTCTCAAGAGTCCAACACCCCGGGGCCCAGCGGACCCCCACAGTTCAGACCTGTCCCCGGGAAGCCTGGTGTCGACCCCCTCGGTAAGATCCTCCACTTATATGGCTCTTATTCCCCCAACATCTTCCCTGCCTAATTGATACATCAGGCATTGAACTTCACAACCC
>NC_136912.1:90432833-90440333 GCF_949606895.1 Notothenia rossii
GATCATTCAACACAAGTTTGGTTTATTTTTCACACATAGTATTTCTTGAACAGCACATGGGAAACGCATCAGGAGGGGAAAAGAAGACACAGTGCAGTTAAAAAAAAAAGTTCCTTGGCTTTTAAAAGAGAAAAACGAAACATGGACTTGTAAAACCGAAAATAAAAGTTGTTATATTGTTGGAACAAAGAAAGCACAGGCAGGGCGGGAGAGACGTTACTGACAGTTAAAGAAGAGTCAAATATTCACGCTTTACCACCAAATGCACGGCCGCCGTGAACCAGCGTCGATCAGAGCAGAGTGCAAGCTTGTGGGCAGGCATTAAACCGTACCCATGATACCCTCGCTGTAAAAGCCCCTCTTCTCTCCGGCAAATGTAGCTAAATGTCTGCACAATTAAATACAAATGGCATACTATATTGTGAAATTAACCCCTGTGGAACTTTGGCTGTGAGACTTTCTACTGTACTTACTGAGAAATCATATTCTTCTTGTTTTATCAGCAGAAGTGAGGCAACAAGCATGCAGCAAGAGTGTTGGATGGTTAATGTGAGTCGCTGCGATGTACACTGACCCAACAGACACACCGTTTAGTTACACAATAAGGACTGAAAACAGACTACAGCATATTTACTACCACTTTTGAATAAAAAAGGGAAATAAAACAGAAACAGGAGACAGATCAGAGGGTCTTCTTTTTTTTTATCTTTACACAGGACTCTGTCTGTCTCCACCACCAAGGAGAAACATGATTTAAAAAAGTAAAAGAAATATATTTCCCCCGCCTGTGTTGATTTTGTACGTCTCCATGTGTGTGAGTGCGTCCCCGAAACGCAGTCATAGGCAACCCCAATACATAAACATATCATTACAGAAGACGAGCAATCACTATTCATAAAAAATACTGAAATAAATGAGTAATAATAAAAGAAAAAGCTTGAAATGTGCCTGTTTCGTCTACACAGTGGTGATGCATGTCCTAACGACGCTCTGATACACAGTTTGCCTGCCGGTGTGGAGTATGATACAAGGAGGAGCAAAAACCTGGTGTTCAAAGAGGTTTGACGGTTTTGAAAAACACTTAAGAATTAGATAAGAAGATTGATAGTTTTCTCATTTAAATCTATAAAGTTGTCTTCAAAAAAGTCAAACTTAATCAATATCTTAGATTTAACACTAACGCATCAGCAGGCAGGCGGAGGTGAGACAATGACTGATCATTCTCATCTGGTTTGCAAATAAAAAGGCAACAGCAACTACATGTGGAAAGGGTCAGGATTAGTCGCTGCTTAGTTGGCTGCTGATGATAATCGGGGGGGGGGGGGGGGGGGGGGGGGGTGTTAGTTCGCCCTGTTGTCTGCCTGACAGTGGAGCTGCTGCTGCTTCATGGAGCTGACAGGCCTCTAATGAGAGGAGGGAGAGCAGAACCTTCCGGAGAATCAGAGGAACGACTGACGCTCTGTGTCTCCGGGCCGCGGAGCTGCTCATTACACGCTGCCTTTGTCAGACCAAAATAAAATAGATATTAAGCAGAGACGGGGGGGGGGCTGTGGAGAATGTTTAATTGGGTGCTCTGTGTGTGTGTGTGTGTGTGTGTGTGTGTGTGTGTGTGTGTGTGTGTGTGTGTGTGTGTGTGTGTTTCTCCCTCAGAGGTTTTATCCAAGTGTGTGTTTTTTACTACATGTAAGTAACTAAGTACATTTACTCCAGTGTTGTACTTTAAATTGTTAGGGACTACTTTACTTGGGTATTCCAGAGTTTTGCAACTTTGTACTTTTGCTCCACTCCATGTATTTAATTCCTTTAGTTACTTTGCGCAATTTGGATTTAAGATGTGAAATATTAAATCAGACTTTAGTTCCACCTGGAGTAAATCCACAAGCTACCCTGCAGAATACAAAGTCATTCAAACTCGCTGCTCCTTTACCAGCTTTGAGAACACTTTAAAGGTGGGGTAGTTCATTTTGGAGAAACCAGCTCGAGTGCGCTAGAATCTGAAAATACACAGTCGGAAAAAATCTGCCACTTCCTCACAGAGCCCCTCCTCCAACACACACGAACGCACACATGACCAATGAGGGCACGAGATAAGGTTGTGCACAGATGGAAGGCTGACAGGCAGGTAGGCCATCCAGTTATTTTACCCGGGCCGGCTCAGATGATTGGTCGTGCTTTTTACAGCGCCACGGCTTCCACAGATTAAATGTTGTTATATATTTATTGTCAAAGCACTTCAGATATTCATTGCTATCGGGATGTTAACAGCATTCCATGGAATATAACAAAAAGTGTTCCTGAAATAAATGACATACCCCGCCTTTAATGAGCAATCATTATAAAACTCATCATGTATATTATTCTGCAGAACGACTATACTTAAGAACCAGATCACTTCTCCCACCTCTGTTTCTTAGTGTGTGAGCAGGTGTGTGTTTCATGTGAGTGTGTGTGGATATCTGAAGCCCCCCCCCCCCTCTCGGAGCGTCATCGTTCCCCAGCTCCTGACACCTCTCTGGGGGGGGGGGGGGGGGGGGGGGGGTGCTGCGGCGTCAGCCTCATTAAGGCCTCCACTGTCTGGCTAATGAATCGATTGTTTGGTATCAGGGCTCCTGGCTGCCTCCTCTGGGGGGCTCCCTTCCACTGAGCTCTTAATCAGGAAACGGCCCTAATTACCCCCCTCCTTCCTCTTCCTCTTCCTCTCTCACTTTCTCTCCTCCTTCTTGTCTTTCCCTGCTGACTTTATCTCTACGCTCCACCGCCCTTTTTCTTTGTCCTTTCTTATCTCGCTGCTTTCCTTTCTCTCTCTCTGCTATCATGCCGCATCCTTGGGCTAAAAGTGGAAGAAGGGGAGGAGGGAGGAGGCGTTTTGGAGCTTCCATAGTAGCTTATATCACAGGAAATAAGGGGGAGATGGGGGCTGTATTAGGGGTTCAGGTCAGGAGGTCTAAGGTGATGCAGTTGCTCCAAAAAAAAAACACGAAATCTCCGTCCTGCGTGTCCCCTCTCGTCCTCAGTACACCACCTCGTACACCGTGGCCTTCTTGTCCCCGGAGCCCGTCACGATGTACTTGTCGTCGGGGGAGACGTCACAGCTCAGCACGGACGAGGACTCCTTCGACTGGAGGAGAGGAAGAGGGATGAGAGAGGGAGAGAAACACGAAGAGAAAGATGTTAGAAAAGGAATGACTCATCAGCTGATACTCAATCATACAAGACATATTTACATTTCCAAACAGTCGGCAATTATTTCCAAACTCCACAGCTCCGGGATGCTGACTCATTCGTCTGCTGCCTCGATGTGAAACACACTTCTCCCCCCCTCTCTTTCTCCCCCCCCCCCCTTTCTCTCTCTCTCTCTGGAGACATGTAGCCTCATTAGCCGCAGGTTTGAGCGTCACTAGCTGATGGTCTGTAGGAACCGGCAAAGTGCACGCGTTTATTTTTTCCTTCCTTTTCCCTCCTGTGTTTGAAAGCCAGACCTGGGCACCTGGCTTTAGATGATCTAAGGCTCCCTGTAGTCCCCCCCCCCCTCCTCCCACTGCTCCATCATCATTTATCTTCCTCCCTCTCTTCCCAGACTCTCCTTCCTCCTCCTCCTCCTCCTCCTCTCTCTGCCCTCCTCTCCCCTCCTTAAAGCAGAGCTGTCAATCATCAAGCCACCGGTGAGAGGCCATTTCACACAGGACCCCTCATACTACACCAAGATAGCAGGTAAGGGGGAGATAGGGGAGGAGGTGAGTTCAGGAGGGAGGGAGGACATGACAAGCCACAAGATGAGTTTGAAAGGGTTTGAGTCAACAATAGGAACAAAGGGAAAAACGCACATCTTCCGGCATGAAAGTCAAACGCTAAAAAGCCCTTCTTGATAAGTTTAGGGAATTGCGTAAACAACAAAGACCAGAACTATCTTTGAAGTCTGTTCAGAACATGTATTTATACAGAACAAATAGATAGATATATAAATAGAATACATCTATTCAGTTAGATTAATTAGGCATAAGCAATGATGGTTTAGCTATGCAAACAATACGGTGGCCGGCTGGTGCAAAAGTTAATCAACAGACCAACACACTGACATTAGGAGAAACACACTACACATTCAAAAGCGTAGAATATGGCGGCAAATCTCTGTCATAAATCGCGAGGGCATATGAGATCCACGCGAGCACAAGTCAAGCAGCCGCGGACGTATATTATTTTCGCGAGCACTAAAACGGCACTCGCGCGAGAGCAATATTGAAGCCTGCGGGGGAGAAACATGCCTTGAGCATGTGCAGCATCTACATGAGCTCTCCTTGGTCTCCTGCGCTCGCGCGAGTAATTCCAGGGTTGCGTTCCAATAGTCTATTTAGTTTAGGAACCTTCCTAACCAAGTGACCCGGAAGTACGTCAGTGGCAGCCATGTTAAGTGCCGTTCCAATTCTCCAAATGAAAGGAAAGGAGGTTTCAAACTTCCTTTATAACCTCCTTTAGCTTAGGAACTACTGAACATCCCTTACCGAAAGGAGAGGAGAAAATGCTGCCCCACAATGCATTGCAGCCGCAGCATTTGCCGTCACACAACAGTCGGCCGTTCACGGAAACAAACGATTATGACGGAGAAATTATATCATGAAAGTTACGGTGCTTATTAAGCTATTTAAAATGTATGTGGTAAGTTGCCAAAGTGCTTTGTTTTGAACGTTCATCAGTATTATAATCAAAAAGAGAAATATGAACGTTAGTTTTTACTGAAATGATCAAATAAAGTCAACATTTCACTGAGCTGTCTGGAGTTTGTTCAACTTTTAAAAGAGGTTTGAATGGTGATATACACAGTGATAGGTGTTAAGGACTCATGTTTATAATAAATAAATGTGTATTGATTTTAAGATATTTTCATACAATCATACGTATTGGGATCATTTGTATAAATGTGGACCGAAGGGAGAGGGTGACGAGCATAAGTTTCACTTTCCTTTTTTATTTCAATTACAACTTTGGTCATGAAGAATATGTTTCTCTGTTGTCCACGTTCATAGAGCATAAAACAACAGCATCAGAGCATGGTGCAGAGTCTCTAGATGAGTCCCTCGTTCTTATTATACATCCATGTTGTAGTCCTTTGTATAGAACACTGTAGTTTCCATAGTTTCCCCACAGCAGCAGACGCACACAATGACGTCCGCTGGCGCATCATAAACACGTCAGATAGTGAAAGTGCATTCGGATTCTCTAAAGTACCTCAGTCTCTTCTCCTAAGTCCTTTTGAATTCTCCTATCCACTATCCCTTGACCCTGTGACGTTTCACTCAGAGGTCAAGGAATAGGAGATAGGGTTAGAATTTAGGAGCTGATTTTTGGATTATCGTAACGTAACCCTGCTCTTCTGCTCGTGAAACTCTGGCCTGCTCTCATACTCCCATTTTAGGAAGTGGGCGTACCGTGTCCCAGTAACGCCAAATCTAATTGGTTACACCCTTCCTCTTTTATGATTGGCCGTTGGATTTAAACCAAGAAGTACTTTTTGTCCCTCTCCAACGTGATGAAATATGGCTTTTGGAAACGTCTCCCGTAAGTTACTTTACTAATGATTGTTTTAATTAAAGGCATGCTTTTGTATTCTGTGGTTATTCCACAAGAGCCGTACTTACTTATAAATGGATTGAGTTTTTTAGATAATACATTTTTATACATATTTTTCAAAATTATTCAAACAATTCTATTATAAAGATAAGAACCAATTACCTTTTTGGTCTTGACATATGATAATATAAGATGTAGCTTTCAAAAACTGAATTTTGGAATTAATAATTTGATTACTTTAGCAAAAATATTTTATTCATAAATGTCGCTTTTTCAAAATGTCCCCAGTTTTTATTGCCTTACTCAAAGAACAGGGGGTCTTAAAAAGTATTAAAAGTTAAGGCTATTAAAAAGTATTACAAGGTATTACATAGTGTAGCTTGTTTTCAATAAGTATATTAATTGTCCAAAGAGGTTGTATTCTACCGTTTGCCTGAATGTATCAGAAACACAAACACAAATGTGCCAAAACACCAACGACACTAAACTTAGCTTAACTTAGCTAAAAGCTCTGCATAAACGAAACGCTGCAAGAAGAAGCTCAAAACACAACGGAAAGGGGGGGACGGTAAAAAGTGATGCACACGGCCGGGACCAGAGCGCTGGTTGACGTTCGGGATTATTTGTGTGTCCCCCTTTCTGTTGAGTTTTGAGCTCGTTGCAGATATACAGTATATATATTTCTTAGCAGCGGGTTGTATTTGCACATTTTGAAAGTGCAGCGTGTCTCAAGTGCTTTGGGCTGTTGTTGCGCATGTCGGCCACCGTACGATATAGCTTGTTTGATAAAGAACAAAGAAACAGAGGGACAGAAATGAAGAATAGGGTACGCACGTTAACTAGCCAAAGGATAGGAGAACACAGGTATGACAAAAGGAATGAAAAGTGGAGATGGGGAAGGTTCCGTGTGACAGAAGAAAAACAAGGGTAGAGGTAAAGATTAGAAGAGAGAGCACAGAGAGGCAGGGAGAGAGGAAAGAGAAGGGGGTTAATCAGATGCAAGGAGACAGAAACAGGAAAGGACAGCGATAAAAGCAGAGGAGGAAGAAGAGGAGGGTGAGCGGTGTAACACGCTGACAGCAGGGAGCTGTTTGGCAGCAGGAACATTTGGCATTTGGATAACAAAGCAGATAGTGAGTTTCCTCCTGTTAGTCCGCAGGGAGAGAGAGGAGCGCCAACTCTGCTGCCCTGCTTACAGACCTGTGACAGCCCCACACACACACACACACACACACACACACACACACACACACACACACACACACACACACACACACACACACACACACACACACACACACACACACACACACACACACACACACACACACACACACACACACACACACACACACACACACACACACACACACACACACACACACACACACACACACACCTTAAATGGTAACATCTCCCCTTACTCGTCTCATTCAAGATGAACTGGCTCAGCTAAAGATGAAGGAGCTATAACACTTGTTCCGTGTGTCAGAGTTGTGTGTGTGTGTGTGTGTGTGTGTGTGTGTGTGTGTGTGTGTGTGTGTGTGTGTGTTTGACAGCCTGCACTGTCTGATAAACCTCCGCTAGTCACCATGGATCAAAAAACTGGATTTAAAAACGTTTTATCACTCGCTTTCTCCGTCTAAACGTTCTCAGCTTTTTCCTCCCTTGTACCTCTACCGCTCAGTGTGTGTGTGAGTGTGTGTGTGTGTGTGTGAGTGTGTGTGTGTGTGTGGGGTACATAGACAGGAAGCACAGATATATTAAACAACACTATCCCCACCGACTAACAGATGACTCTGCGACCCCGTACAGCACACATATTTATATATACCCAAATATGTACACCCGCAGAGCATAAACATCCTCAGAGCGTTGCACTCGTCTCTCACCTGGAAAATACTCGCTCCATATGGTGTCCTCCATGCATTCAAC
>NC_136912.1:90445333-90467833 GCF_949606895.1 Notothenia rossii
CTAATTAAAAACACAAAGTTTATATAAATGATTTCAGGACATGTTGTTTTGGTATTTACTTGAACGAGATTTTGAAGCGGAAATGTTACTTCATCATTTACACTGTAGTGTTCCTACTTCTACTCCACATATCAGAGTTCTTCCTCCCCCCCCCCCTCTCACCTGACCAGCGTCTGGTTGTGGAGGTCCCAGACCACGATGTTCCCGTCGCTGCAGCAGGAGAAGCAGACCTTGTTGTCGGGGGAGATGGCCAGAGCGTAGCAGGCGGGCGCCGACGACGTCAGCTCCGCCTTGATGCGAGGAGTGGGCGTGGCCAAGTCCCAGATGGACAGCGTGCTGGCCTCCCCCCCCACGATCAGGGTCCGTCCGTCAGGGAGGATTTTACAGGAGCGGATGTAGTTATCCCTGTTCTGATGGGACAAAATAATAAAAATGTTCGAGTTAAGCTAGAAGTGAATGATCTTGAAACACTGAACGTTTAAGGCCGAAATACATTTCTGATCTTCTGCTCAATTATGAACCATCCTTAGGTCGGTTATGATGGGTCTACTTTCTTTCCCCAGAGTCAAAACTAAATATCAAGATGTGGCATTCAGTTATTATGCTCCAAATCAGATTTAGGGGAATTCAAATCCAGTACGGCATTTCACGCATTACAAATGGTCTCCTATTTGATACCTGCTTCTCCATATATACACAGATACACATTATGAATACAATTTTCATCATCACATTTCCATTCTTTCTTTTCAACGAAATGTATTGATGTTTTTTTAGTATAAGTTCAATAATGATGTCTCCATCATTATTGAATTCAATCTATTGTTTGAATATTGATCTTGTCCTTTCTTTCAAGTTGAGATTTGATTGGGTTTACCATTTGTTATCTGTTATGTTTACGCCATTTTAAATTGTGCAAAGCAATACAATACAAGAAAAAATATATATCTGCAAGTCTGCTGCAACCCCCTATTATTTTAAATGAAGATTGATTATTTGTATTATTGCCCCTGCCTTTTATTGAATCAGATAATTATTCCTCTGACACCGCACTGTGACTTTTATTCTTGTATTTTATAGCAGTCTTAATCTATTTGAACCTTTCTTTAATTTGTATTATATGGGCTTTTTAATGATTTTGGCTTTTTATTTGAGTGTAATTTCATAATGTGTTTCTATTGCATTATGTCTTTGGGCTTTTAATGTTTTTTTGCGCAGCACTTTGATTTGCCTTGTTATCAAAATGTGCTATATAAATAAACTTGCCTTCCTTTGCCTTTTCTATGAGGCTTTATGGGACAGATAATAACAATGTGGACATTTTAAAATCTATGAGGAACAATGACATAACCAAAAGAAAGCTGCAGCCTGATGTGTGAATGTGTGTCTGTGAATCCATTTCTATTTTAAACACACTCTGCCTGTTTGGCTTCCTCTCTCGTCTCCTCTCACCAGACAGTCCAGCTGGGCCATGGGGCTCTTGCTCCCCGGCTGGCTGATGTCCCACACCTTCACGCAGCCCTTTCCTCCGGTGTAGACGTGGCGGGTGGAGGTGCTGATGGTGACGGCACACACCACCTCTCCGTGGTTCAGGGTGTGGATCTGACGGGCGTGCCGAGGGATCCCCGGGCCCAGCAGGGCGTCGGGGGGGAAGGGAACCGGCTGCATCTGGCCGTCCGCGCTCACATGGAACGAGTAGGCTCTGCGGAGAAACAGAAAGAGAAATAAATCAATACTTCAGGAGTGGAGGGCTCAAATTAAACCGAGTTTTGAGGGCACAGCAGAGGACAGTGAAGGATACATGGGAGGAAGACAGGACAGAGGAGATGGAATCAATCATTTTAATCAATGAGAAAGGAGGCGAGCAACAGGTAAGTAAACACAATGCACTAACAGCTACAAGCAAATCAGAGAGTTGAGACTGCAACGGTAATGGCTTTGGATCTTCAGTCATATTTGCCTGAATTCTGGCAATTACTAGCCCCACTGTAGCTGTAGGCGGGGATGCATAATGGCAGATTGTATTACAGAGCAGAGGCAGTGTGGCATTGCTAATGGCCGATCAATAGTGTAGCTGTTGGAGACCCAGGCTGTTTTATGATTTCAAATTAGCACCGCAAGAATGAATTGCTGCTCTGCAACAAATGACAAAAACAACCTCATTCAACAGTCTGCACAGCCGAGTGGACGTGGAGGAAGTGTGCTGGGCGCATGCAATTCTACAATATATGTCTTTGTTGGACACGGTTAATGTGCAACGCTGAAAAGCACAGGGGGAATAGAAAACCCCAAATCCTGCAGATGGAAGAAACTATTTATTTGGGTTCTCATCCAATCCAAAATGTGATCACTGAGCGAGTTTTCAGTAAAGTAGGAGCAATCTTATGTGTCTAACTATGTATTTAAGCTGCCCTGATTATCTCGCTCAGCATTCACATTTCTTTCCAATGAAAACAAAAGAAAGTTATGCCGTGTTTAGCTCAGAGCTGCACAGATCTGCTGCTATCTCCCCCTTTCAACACTGTCACCCTCCGTCAAAGAGGACATAGAAGGTATTTTGAGCCTTTACTGTGAAATGTTTAAATGCTTTAATGTTCAAAAAGCCTTTTATTTTTCACATACTGCCCAGACTGAGATTTCCTCCAACAAATGCACGTGCTGCAGCTCAATGTTTACAGAGAAATAGTAATTAAAGGCTTGAAAATGTGTCTACCAAATATACTAACACCCCGTTTTCAATCCTAAATGAAATATGGACAGTGTGAATACTCACGGTTTGCCCCCAGAGGAACCAGGCAGAGAGGAGGACAGCCCCGGGGCCCTCAGGTGAGACCGAGACTCATACGCCACCTGGAGGAGACAAAAGAGTGGACGAATAATTAACAGCTTTACACAGACTGACTTAAGGAGGACAAACTGTATGATGGTCATGTTTAGGTGAGTATAAGTTGTTTTGGGTTTCCACTATAACTTGTTTACATGCCTTTATGTTAAAAAAAAATACATTAATTTTGTCTGAAAAAAACTATTTTTAGCATCTTTCAGAAAGACTTAATTTTGAGCCTGTCTCTTTACGTTCCTCTGTTAAAAAAGCCTAGTCTGCTCTGATAGGAGGCACGGGAGGCGTTTGGTGCAGTGGGTTGAGCGTTGGTGTTGGGATCAGGGGGTTCAAACCCCACTGCAGTCTGCATGTCGTTGTGTCCCTGAGACACTTCACCCCAAATTGCTCCTGTGGAGATTGCCCACAGTATTGAGTATGTAATTCGCTTTGGATAAAAGTGTCTAACATGTAATGATAGGCTTGAGAAAATATGGTTCACCTTTGCAGAGGTAGTTTTCAAGCAGTCAGTGAGATAGGGATGTACATTTGAATAAACCTACATGTGACTTAGGAAGTGGAGCCAAATATGAATGGCACTACCCAAATGTATCTGCATAAAAAGTTTTTTTACATGTCCTCTTTAGAAAGGCGTGGATTTGCAATAGCTTCAACCATCGTACAGACCACATGTTAATGCATTCAAGTCTGATAACGTGACAAACAGTTGATCTAATTGCAAAATGTCAACCTCCAAAGGCGTAAACCGCCACCACGAAAGGGTGTGGACATTTTTGTTTAAAATGCAGCTGATTTATGGGCAACATTAATTAAATGTGTAGCACGTACAGGCTAAACATATGTAAAATGATCCAACTGAATTTATTTTAAGTTGAAGTAAAAATGTAATGTTATCCCAAAAATGACTCAGCATTAAAACAACGGGCTGACTGCAGTCTGAAACTCTGAAGTGTGTGCATATTACTGTGCTGACACTAATGTGTGATGTTATGAGCATACTGCCCCATTCCCCCAGACTGATGACAGGGTGGTGAAGAGGCACCGCAGTGTGCATCCTGCCTTAGGCTGGGTCTTCTGGGAGCTAAATACTGTAGCTACACTAACGCTAGGCCACATCAACAAACATGTTACTACATGTCGGCCATAAGAGACTGTAAACACTGGGATTTAACGGCTGAGGCTGCTTCCTGTTGTTTACGTTCATATTTGCCATGCTGGACGGTTAAATGAGAATGAATTAACTGAATTAACTGTTGAAGAAAGTATTTTTCATGAGTGCTACACAGATTTGCATTTGTGAGTCTTATCAATTACAAAACTTCTCGCCATGACTGTCCCTTTCTATCAAAATGAATAAGTTAATGTAAGCATGATAACTTTAATCATGTAATGAATGCTCTACCTGACGACAGAGGACACATTGAGCTTTTTTAACTGTCAGAGGGTACAAACAAACTAATGAGGGTATAGAACTGAGGCTGAACTATAAATCAAACCTGGACTTAGAGTAACCATTTGTCCTTAACTCACCATGGGGCTGCGGGAGTAGGCGTTGGCTGCAGCGCTGATCTGTGGAGAGAGAGTCAGAGCCCCCCCGAAGCCTCCCGGGCTGGCCAGCTCTCCGTTCAGTCCTGCGTGGGACACCACGCCAAAATGAGCTGGGTATGAACCGGGGGGCACAGACATGGGACTGCGGAGAGCTGGGGAGGGAGGGAAAGAGGAAGGAGGGGATGAAGGAAGGAGGAGAAACACTACATGGAATCTAAACACAATCACAGAGGGTTTTCTTTATTACATTTGAGTTGTTGCGCTATCAGGTAAAACAATGGCTTTCATTGCTGGCCACAGGAGCAGAGAGCTGTTGAGACTTGCTCAAGAGTCCAATGATACATCTGGATCTCTATAGTTAGAGTCACTGTATTTTGAGGCTTTGTGTATTTAAAATATCAGGCCCAAGGGGAGGCATTTTGTTTAACTTTGCACTGACAAAAATCAAGATATTTTGGGAGGAAAAACCGTAAACTGCATGAATATTCAGCAGTAATTTCACACCATAAACAATCAGGAAAAGGGAAAACTGGGGGACAAAGGGATGTAGGGCATGAAGGCCAGAGGAATACTCGGAGCAAATCCCATTCTTGCCATGACAGTTCAATTCAAAGAGCTCTCGTTCAGTTTAAAACATATGAAAAAGAGCTCAAGTGGAGCAGCTAAATGAAAAGTTATGAGTAATGCTAAAGCTTTCTCCACTATGTAATGATGTATGAAATCATATCACCATTTGAAGTTGGCTTTTCCTGAGAAGCTTTCTGAATGAGTGGTTTACAAACTATGTTGTCAACGGTAACAATATGCAGGGACATTTTTAAGTAAGTAAGTAAAATGTATTTATAAAGCGCTTTTCACAGACATAGTCACAAAGTGCTTGACAAAACATTAAAACATCAAAGGAACCACAAAAGAATAAATGACCACACAAGCCACGTGTTAAGAAGTGCTAAAAACACAATACACAGTAAAAACACAATAAAAATGTAAGGTTTATATCCCCAGCCTCACCTAGAGGGTCTGCACTGGAGGCTGCTTTGCTGACCAGACGCAGGCAGGAGGTGCTGGGGCCCGGGGCTCCGGGGGTCAGGGCCTCTCGGTGGGACGGGGACGGGGTGCCAGACTTGGACAATGGAGACTGAGACTTAAAGTCAGAAATGAAATATAACCAATAAAAATCACGGCTGATCTGTCCTGGGAGGTATACGGCTTATCTAACCTAAGCCCTCGTTTATTACGCTGACGTTCAGAATGATGATCACTTGTTAATTTTGATTAAAATCCATGACGGTGTTTCTGGCAAAGCTACAGCTATCATCCAAGTGGCTTGTCAGCAACATTTAATAAGACAATAACTATTTATTCCAAAACAGTAGAGGATTCAAACTCCCACTCCTTTACCAGATGTGATAGACACATTAATGCACCGATAATCATAATGCAGACATTTAAAAGTTTACGCTTGGTACTTTAAGTATATTATGATGCCGGCTCTCTAAGCCCTCTACTCTGGCTCCCTTGAGCTTAGACAAAAATAAAAAGGAAATTAAATAAAAATATTTGTATGATATTTATATTTTGTTGCACGGTTGAAAATGTTTCGTATCTTGTGTTTTGAGGTGATACTTTGACACGTAAAAAAAAAAGAAAAAAAAAAAAGGTTTTAATTAGGTCAACTAAAATATGCGTCATATCCTGCTACGGTCCCGCACCAGCGCCTTTTCTTGCTGGCGAATAACCTGACCCCCGGCTCGATGAGCGAACTATGGATAAATCAAAGAAAAGAAAAGTATCGGAGGGTTTAATTCTGCGTGGACAGAGTTATATGCTTTCACAGCAAACGATGCCGGCTTACCGGTATGTTTGATATGTGGAGACAAGTTGTCAAAGGTGCTGCAGCCGTTACGTATTGGAGGAAGGTCCATTTTAATTATATTCATTTTCGTCAAATGTGCAGAGGACTCCCCAAGTGCTGTGTTGATTTATTTTAAAGTAGGCCGGTGCATTCTTTTTAAATTCTCCTTATAAGAGTTTGTTGTTTGTTATTAGAGGTAAGCAGTTTTCTATAATGTAATAAATAATAAATTCAAAAAACTGTAGTTTTTGTCTATGTATCAATATATACAACTTTATAAGCTATCAAGCTATCAAATATGTTTTGCGGCTCCAGACAAAAACAATTGGTGGAAAAGGGGGCAAAATGGCTCTTTTGGTCAAAAAGGTTGCAGACCCCTGAACTATACAAATACCAAAGTGACTCATTGACCCAATTTCTATTATTTTTCTATGCCTGTCTGTTTTTTTTTTCTTTCCTATTTGTATTCCATAAAATTTAAAAAATAAGTATTTCAGTATTTCTTCCATCAGAAAGTCTGAGATCAGATGTCCCGTCAACACAGAGCAGCAGCTTCCTAAGTATCACTCAGTCTCACCTGGGCAGAGTCCTTGGACTTCCCCGGGGTGGGGCTGCGGGGGTTCGGGGGGGAGGGGGCCTCTCCGGCGCTAGAGGAGCCCGGAAGCTCTTTCCTCAGAGTGGGAGCCCGGTCCAGCCCGTTCCCGTGGGGCGAGTGGGGGGGGCTGCCGGCAGGGGAGTTCGGCTCCTGGACGACAAGCATCGGAAGAGAGGTTGAAAAACGATCGGAAATTCTGGTGTTTCTATCTTTTCAGTCTCAGGAAGGTCGAACAATGACTCAGCTTTTTTGCACTCAAGTCCTTTTTACAGCATTGCATCAAAATGACTTTTCTGATTAAAGATGGAAGCCTTTAAATGCTTCAAGTTGCATATCATAATTATTATATAGTAAGTATTTATCACATGTTTATCTTTTGTTTGTGTCTAGTTTTTGTGTAAATATCCCGAAAACTAGATTCTCATTATTAGTAATAAACCTGGTTGCTGTTACCACCAATAAAAAGGGAGTCACCAAATCAACCATAACTGAAAATATGACCATATATGTTAAATATAGAGAAAAAAGCACACGTAGTGATACAATAAAGACAAATAAGTACACATCCATAGCAGCAATTAAAATGCAGCAGATTCTTCTGTAATGGGCAGAGACAGCCTCCAGTGTCACAGTCTGTTTGGAGATTTCTAAAAAGGCTCAGGGAACATTACATGGAAGAGTAGAGATTGTCACTGTGTCTGTACGGTGGTGTGTGGAGATAATGTTGCTGTTACAGCTGCTTTCATCGCTGGAGACACTGTTGAGCCAGCGCTGCCTCACCCAGAACAAAGTGCTGCAGTAAGCACTTCTCACCGGGCACAGTGATCAGCACTGACATTTTATATATATACACACACACACACACACACACACACACACACACACACACACACACACACACACACACACACACACACACACACACACACACACACACACACACACACACACACACACACACACACACACACACACACACACACACACACACACACACACACACACACACCAGAGAATGTGCTTCTCTTTTTCTGCCATTACCCACATTTGTCACAGTTTCTTTTCTTTAGGCTTTTGTACTAGTTTCTAAATCACACAAGAGACCGGTTCCGCTTTTGTGTGCAATATCAAAAAACAGCGGGCTCAGATAAAACATATTTTTGTACACTGCGTGAAGTATTTAAAGAACTCAAATATTCCAGGGGCATAAATGGCTTTGCATATATTAAATGAAGAAGACTGCAGTTATCTAATGAGAGAAGGGAGGTAGGGTGAGGAGGAGAGTGAGATGGAAGAAGAGAGGCTTCAAGAAGATGGGAAAGAGAACAGAAATAAACAAGAGGTATATTAGAGGAGATGGTGTGTGTGTGTGTATGTGTGTGTGTGTGTGTGTGTGTGTGTGTGTGTGTGTGTTCACCAAAAGAGAACACAAATAGCAGCTGCTGGTAATGAGCTTGCATAGGAGCTCTTTCTATTTGCAAGGAAACTGCAGCAGAACGCTGAAGCAGCTACATACCATTTCACATTTCACAAACCCAGGTTACTCTTGATGATTGACATTAAAACAAGCAGGCGAAACAAACACTGAAATGCAATGTTGTTTAGTCGTGGATATACAGTAGGTGTAGAGCTGAAAGCATTACTTGAATTGTTGGTGTTCAGAAAAAAGAAGGCTAATTTGCAGCTACTCTGTAAATTGATTGGTTATTGGATACGTAATTTTTTAAGCACAAAAAAAAAGCTAATCAAACTAGTTCCAACTTCTTAAGCTATAAAATATCTCTTTCATTATACAACAGTAAATATATATGGATGTTTATTTGTTATGATTATTTTTCTGATATTTAACAGACCATAGGATTGATCTGATAGGAGGCAGCACGTGAGGCAGGGGAAACACGTCTCTGACCCCCAGACCATCAGCACCGGTTCCCCTCAAGGCTGTGTTCTTTCCCCTCTGCTCTTCTCCCTGTACACCAACAGCTGCACCTCCAGTCACCAGTCTGTCAAGCTCCTGAAGTTCAGACGACACCACCCTCATCGGACTCATCTCTGGTGGGGACGAGTCTGCCTACAGGTGGGACATGGACCATCTGGTGACCTGGTGTAGGGACAACCACCTGGAGCTCAACGCTCTCAAGACAGTGGAGATGGTTGTGGACTTCACGAAGAACGCAGCACCCACCCGCCCCCGCCCCCATCACTCTGTGTGACTCCCCAGGAACTGCTTCCTGGGCACCGTCATCGCCCAGGACCTCAAATGGGAGCAGAACATCTGCTCCCTCATCAAAAAAGCACAGCAGAGGATGTTCTTCCTGAGGCAGCTGAAGAAATTCAACCTGCCAAAGACAATGATGGTGAATTTCTACACCTCCATCATGGAGTCCAACCTCACCTCCTCTATCACCATCTGGTACGCCACAGCCGCAGCCAAGGATAAGGGCAGGCTGCAGCGAGTCATCCGCTCTGCAGAGAAGGTGATCGGCTGCAATCTGCCATCCCTCCACGACCTGAGGCGGGCAGGTAAGATAGTGGACGACCCCTCCCACCCTGGATACAAACTGTTCACCCCCCTCCCCTCTGGCAGGAGGCTGCGCTCCATCAGGACCAAAACCTCTCGCCACCTGAACAGTTTCTTCCCCTCCGCTACCGGCCTCTTGAACAAGTCCCGGCCCCCCCACTGACACTTTACCTCAGCCACAACGTAGTCTCTACATTAATGCACACAATGCTCAACTACTGCTTACTGCACATATTCTTATTTCATAGTTTATATTCTAAATTCATTCTATAATTGCAATCTATTTCGCTGTAAATTACTGCTCTATTTCATTGCTCTTTAACTATATTTTATGACAGTGTCCTTAAAGATTTTTAGTTTTATATTTGATGTCTGCACCATGACATCATGTCAAATTCCTCGTATGTGTGAACCTACCTGGCAGTAAACCCGTTTCTGATTCTGATCTATTATTCTACAGCAAAGAAATAGTCTCATTTATACATTTCAGATAATGTTATACTATATAGATCCCAAATTGGGACTTATTTTCACATTTTCATTACTTTGTCTGTATTCAAATTGAATTAGTTGTAAAAAGAATAATGAAACAAGCTAACAATTACAGGTGACCAAAGCTAGGTAAACTTAAAAAAGGAGCTCTTCCAAAAAAAATACCTACAATGAATTTGTGAGGTAAGATATATTTTCAATCCGACTCTCTCACACATACACCCACACACACACACACACACACACACACACACACACACACACACACACACACACACACACACACACACACACACACACACACACACACACACACACACACACACACACACACACACACACACACACACACACACACACACACACACACACACACACACACACACACACACACACACACACACACACACACACACACACACACACACACACACACACACACACACACACACACACACACACACACACACACACACACACACACACACACACACAGTTCCCCTACAGGATGTGTGTGTGTGAGATTGAACTATTGACAGCCCGACAGTGAGGGTTATGCAGAGCACGGAGAGGTGATACAAACGGAGCAAAGTACATCTATAGTTATTCCCGCGAGCAGCACTGGTCCGATGGATTCATGTGTTATTCATGTTTGGGCTGCAGAGAGCTTCTGTAGGATAAAGGCTGCGTGTAACTCTGGCTTTGTAGGGAAACCAAACATGTTTCTGAAACAGGGATGAACAGCTCCTGCAGAAGGACTGAGAGGAAGTGTGAGGGAGAGAGAGAGAGAGAGAGAGAGAGAGAGAGAGAGAGAAGTATGAGATCTGTGGGTGAGTTCAATACTTTCATAGTGGAGAGCGAGGATTGGGAGAAAACATTGGTAGTGAAGGCTGAATATTTTCAAATTGCTCTGAAGTAACTAATAACCATTCTGCTTCAGTGAGTGTGGTCACCATGTATGAAGATTTGGGAGTGTGACTGACCCATTGACACACTTTGTTATTAAGCAATAATTAGACAGAAGGTAACCCTTTCTTTCAAGATTCATAGAATTTAAGATATATCATTTGTTAGTTTTGTAAGTATTTAAGGATATACCACACAAGGGTGTCCAGCATACTTCTATTCTAACAGTTACAATCGCCAAGGAATTGAAGAAAAACACCCCTATAGTTGAAAATGGTGGAATGAGCTCCCCATTGAAATCAGGACAGCAGAAAGCTTGCACATCTTCCGGCGCAGACTGAAAACTCATCTCTTTCGACTCCACTTCGAGCGATAGAATTACTAACAAAGCACTTATATACTAATAAAGGACTTGCTTATCTAAAACCAGTTGAGTAGCACTTGAAATGTTTGGCTCTATGAAACCTGATGTACTTATATGATTCTGTTTTCTTCAAGTTTGTATTTTGTTGGTCGAACGCACTTATTGTAAGTTGCTTTGGATAAAAGCTCCAGCTAAATGCAATGTAATGTAAAAAATGCACACGTGTTGTTGATTTCTAAATACAAATACAATTGCCAATCACAGCCACAGATTATTGGATATAACCAAACACTTAGATTTGTCTTTTTTAAGAGAACCCAATAATACATTACATTTCATGTCACTTGTTAGATGCTTTGATCCAAAGCAACTTACATACTCAATACTGTGGACAATCCCCACAGGAGCAATGTGGGGTGAAGTGTCTCAGGGACACAACGACATGCTGACTGCAGTGGGGTTTGAACCTGTGACCCCCTGATCCGAACACCTACGGACAACCCACTGCGCCACACGCCCCCAATATGTTATCTAAATATTTCTGAGATAAAGCAGTTTACCAAATACACCTCAAAAGGCTATGCTTAAGAGTTAACAAGTGAAGGACGGCATATTTATAAAGTTACTTGAACTTTCGCACCAATAAAAGCTTAGAATGATCGTTTTGGGTATACCCTTCTTTTTCTGAAATGATCTGCCTGCTGCGGCTGAGGACAGGTTTGATGAGAGTGAACCAAGTTTTCGGATGTAAAAAATAATTGAATGCGCTTCAAATGGGGACGGCCCCAGTGGAGTGATACTTTTCTGTGTGTTGTCTCTACAAGCAAACCCTATGACATGCAAGAAGACCACAGTTAATAATAAAGTATCAGCCACTAGATTAAGGATGTCAAAAAACAATTCAAACACAGATAGGTGACTTACTTCATTGGAGACGTCCACTACGAGATTGTCTTCACTCTTGTCTCCATCACTGTCCTGAGGAGCAAAGAAGACGTAAAAAGGTTCAATATTCTCCAAATGTCTCCATATCCATAAAGATAAGACAGCTGGTTTGTTGGTTTCTATCTCTCTATCCCTCATACAGATACAGCATACTGTAAGTGTACATTGAGAACTTTAATAATAAAGATGGACACGCCAAAGAACACACACACGTCTACACACAGATCGATATATCAATATCACACTGGCTGCTCTTTGCTTCTTTCCACTGTCTGTCCTCCATGCAACATGTACTACTTGCTAGGGAATAATTTGCTTAGGTATTCAACCTTCGACACAGTTCATCGTTTTCTCTTCTCACTGTCTCTTTTCCAATGGCATTGGTATACGGCCTTGGGCATTGCTCTCTCTTTCGCTTGGGGGCATTGTTGTTGCCAGTCTATGACAGAGCACAAGCCGCCATGAGGTAGTTTACTGTTCAGGGACCAAGGTTCCCTGGCGCACATTCTTTCCGATGGACGAGAGCTCTAGTTAGATTCAGGGTCCATAATTGTTTAGACTCACTGATGAAGAATGTTGATTATTACACTCGAACTAAGTAAAACCTCGGGCTGCAGAAAGAGTTCTTCAAAATTGGTTTGGCAACCGCTGTGTCAACTCGTGACACACCACCTGTCTTGTCAATTCTCCGGCCGTAACTCCAAATAAACCCTCAGTGTTTGCCATCAAAGCTCCAGCTCTCCTCGTGTCTCTCTGAGTCCTGTTTCCAATTGCTTCACCAAGCATCTCACACACACACACACACACACACACACACACACACACACACACACACACACACACACACACACACACACACACACACACACACACACACACACACACACACACACACACACACACACACACACACACACACACACACACACACACACACACACACAGTTGCTCTTTCTCCACTGATGGCACATTTTCCCTTTTGGTCTAGCCATCTTTATATATCTCTCTTTCTCTTTCTCTCTCTCTCTCTCTCTCCCTTTTTCTGGCACTTAGTCACCATGGCAACAGCACTTTGATGTGATCATGGCCTGATATTTCTATTGACATCAGTGTGGAGTGACATCAGCACCTAATTATACCGAGCCAAAACAGGGCTACGTCTACGGTCTATTCAGAGAGCAGAAAAACAGAGACACACAAAGAGAGATGAAGAGAGAGGGAGGATGGAAAGAGGAAGACATGCAACATGAGATGGAACAAAAAGGTAGAGGTGAAAGTATTGAAATTGAGAATGCTTGATAAAGAGACAAGAGATATATAGGAGCAGAAAGGCAAACAGACAGAGAGAGGAAACGAAAGAGGAAAGTAAGAAGGAAGGAAACTGCAAAATGAGATGAAACAAAATAGATAAAAACAGCGAGAAGACAGAGATTGAGAAGGAAAAGGCGTTACCGCAGCATCCGGACTAAAACCACCAGACACAGAGACAGCTTCATCCCGCAGGAAATAAGACTGTTAAACAACTAAACATTCATCTGCTACTTAGTCATTATCTATCTATTATCTAAAATATCATTCCAATAACTTGTATATAGACTCGTATTGCACTATTCCACTTTTTTTTTAGAACTATTCTTCTTTTTTTAATACTTTTAATATAATATATAATATTGTTTTAATATTGTCTGCTTATCTGTATTATTGTGTCGCATTGTTGGAGAAGCCTTTGACCTAAGATTTTCAATGACATAATTTAATGGATTTATTTAAAGGTGACCTATCATGCAAAATGCACTTTTGTACATCTTTTATAAATGAATATGTGTCCCCGGTGTTCCAGGGAACTCACCAAGTGTCAGAAAACACAACCCTCTCTATTTCCCTCCATACCCAAATCTCTTAAAAAGGGGCTGCAACGGATCTGATACAGACTGATCCAGATTTGAACACTTCTATGACGTCACAGAAGTGGTGCTACGGCTATTGCGCCAATTCCACCAATCAGGAGGAGACAGCCACGGACATTGCTGTTCGAAAGCGCTGGAGACGCTGTAGTACATATGCCAGGCCTGTAGATGGTGCTGTTCTCACAGAATCAGCCCATGCAAAGACAGTGTTAAATTGAGCTAAATGAGGAATGGCTAAAATGCATGATCTGTTTGGTATTTTGAAAAATAAAAAGTATAAATATGCCTTATATAGGTATGGTCCTACACTATATTATTCAAATATAGGATGATAGGTCCACTTTAAAACAAGGGACAATGTACATTAATCAACATATTAAAAACATGTAAAAGTACTCGAATTAGCCAAAAGGCTAGTTTTCATCGATAGTCCCTTTGCCAGATGGTGATAGACATCCTAAAAGCAATAATAAAAATACCACGACATTGTTATACCATTGTACATATTTACAATAGATGACATCACTGAATACAGATAAGAGCAAGTCATGATAATAAATAAAACATTCACAATACGCACTCATACACACACCTACACCCACACATCAGTGCTGACACCAGGGGCGGACTGGCCATTGGGAATACCGGGAGTTTTCCCGGTGGGCCGGTGCTGTGCGTGGGCCGGAGGGCCAAACAAAAAAACGGGGGAAACGGGCTTCAGGGGGAGTGGCTGTACCCGTAGGATAGAAAAGGGGGAAGTGACTTCTGACTCAGAGGTCGCGCGGTTGTAGAGAAGAACTTATTGCCCACATTCTGTTACTGAGTTTAGGCTAGTTAGCTAGCAGGTTTATTGTTTTGGGTGCAGTCACTTTTGCCTCGACTTGCTGTTCAAATAAATGTTGAAAGAAAAAGTTAATCTGTTTACAGTCCTGTTGCATATAGTTGTTGAGAGATGTATCCATAGATTTAGTCCCTAATTTTGCTCTCAAAGTGCACCAGATTGATGCATTAAACTTCAACATTTAAAAAAAATCTTCCCGGGGGAACTTGCCCCTGGACCCCCCTAGAGGAGGTGAGGTCCACCACCTTCCCACACCCCCTGTTAAATTGTCTCACCCACATTGAGGATACTTCCTACGCCCATGTTTTATTCCATGTGTCAAGTCAGGCAAATTGGGTCTAAATGTTATTGCATCAATGATCTGTTAACATTAAAATCACTAAATATATGCTGTAACTATTTTGCTCTAGGCAACTCAAGGGCTCAGGTAATGTGATTACTATATTAATAATGGTAACATACTTTCGTCGCCGGCCGGCCGATACATGCCGCGCATTAAGTGGGTCTGTCCTCCCAGTCCACCTCTGGCTGACACTTTGATTATTAATGAGCCACTTTTTAATACTGTGCTTGAATGTGTAGTAGGATGATGATTCTCTCATTTTTACTCTGTAGCTATGTTAGTTTGAAAATAAAGAACCTTGAACCTTGAACTAGACAAGGCAAACAGAGAAAGAGGAATGAAAAGAGGAGAAGAACCAGCAGGAAGACAGAGAGTGAGAAGGACAAGGACGGAAATTGAAAGATAGAGAAAGAAAGGAATGCAAAGATGAGAAAGTAAAAGGAGTAAATGTAATATGAGATTTAAAAAAGAGGAAAATTGAGAGGTTAAAGTAGTGACAGAAATATAAAACAGCAGAAAGTTAAACAGATAAAGAGAGGAAGGTCAAGAGGATAAAGTAAAAGAAGAAAATAAGCGAAAAAGAAATGAAATAAAGAAGCATCGAGAAGACAGAGTGGGAAGAATAGTGAAATTGAAAGGTGGGGTAAAGAGACGGAGCGGAAGGGAAAACAGAGAGAACTGGGAGCTGTAATGCGACAGCCAGAAAGAGAGGAAAAAGCTCCAGAAAGTAGAAACTATCTGTGCTTGTTCTCGCTCTGAACTAATGGGAAGATTTGGACCGCTGCTGTTGTTGATGCCAAACTGATTTAGCTGGAGGCCGTGTTCCACAGACAGACTCCCGGTGTCAATCAATCCTCCAGAGCGCAAACACACAGCCGTCTAATTCATTACAGCTATCTGCCTTGGCCGTCTCTCTGCTGGCGCTACATCGCCTGCGGCACCTTCTTCTTCCCCATCCCAGCATCCAAACACGGCTCCAATTGGCCCCGGGCCCCCCAGGAACCCTGTGTGGCCATTCACGTCATGGCCGACGTCTTAAAGGTCCCATGTCATGGCCATTTCCACTGATCATAATTCCATTGTTGAGGTCTACTAAAATAGAAAAATACTGTGCAATTTTCCAAACTCAAATTGGTTTCGCATACAGCATCTCTGTATGTGTATTCAGCAGTATTCACTTTCTCCACTAAACGGCTCGCTGCAGCTCCCCCCTCCTCCCCCCTCCCTGTGAGCCCAGTGTGCTCTGATTGGTCGGTACGAATCGCGCTGAGCTCCGTGGAGGTGTGATTTCCTTGTTTAGCGATACACAGCCAAACACAGCCAAATTCCCCCTGAGCACACACAAAGTCACAGCCGAAATAAAAACAATAAGTGTGGCTTGATATTGAGTAAGAAAAAGGTTTAAAGGTTGATAAACGCTGTGAGAATGGGTCTGCAGAGAGAATTTCGCCGCGATCCCAACTGTCTGTTATCAGACTGCAGCCAGGGAGGAGAGATCAGCAGAGCTGCCTGCACTGAGAGTGTGTGTGGATTGGTCAATTTGGACCAATCAGCGGGGGCTTAACATAACGGCTCCACGGACGTAACGTAACGGCTCCACGGATTGGCCCATTTAGTTCCAGGAAGCATCAAATGGATGATGACGTTTCACCAACGAGGCGTTTTGGGGAGGTCTTTTCTGTGTTAGAGTTTTACTCGCTACAGGGTGTACTTTAAGGGTTTTGACTCTGCAGACCGTTTACATGCAGAAAAACCTTCATAACACACAAGGGTAATAACCGGAAAAGCATGACATGGGAACTTTAAGTGACCGCAGAGATGCCCTTTGTGACATCTTTGGTGTGTGTGTATGTGGCTTTATTTAAACTACTCGGTGATAATGATGCAAAGTGCACACTAATAGCATCTAATATGAACAATTTGTTGCATATTTATATGTTTAATGATTGATAAATGTACTTATTTGTTTAGTAGCGAGGAAAGTACACGTTTAAAAACCTTCAAATGAGACACAGTTAGCTTTGAGGATATTTTTTCATCAGCAGTCTCAGGAAAGACGTTTCAAAGTAATACAAGTAGTTAAAAAGATTAATAAATTCAACAAAATAAAAAAAAGCAAACATACTTGAAATATAGAAACCAGATAGCGACACAAATAGATGATTAACTTTTATATCTAGGTGTATACTTCTAGATTTGTACCCTTCTGCAACCCATGGTCATCATTTATATTAAATGTTATCTTCTGAGGAGAACAAACACGTACATAGGAGTGTGGAGGGAGAGGCTCCTTGTCGTCGCAGCGCCTCCTCTTGGCCTCGGCTCCTCCCTGAGAGGAGGAGTAGCCTCCTGACGGGCCCTGCCGCTCCTCATTGGGCTGACTGTCAGTTGATGACACTGACTTACTCTGAAAGAGAAAAAACACAATTGTAAACACACCATCTCTTAGCAATACTTTCTGAGAGACAGACTTTGAAAGACACTTACAAGGGGAAAACACAAATCTAATAATGTACTGATTATGATATCAAATTGGTCCTAATATTCTCATGTTCAGGTTCATATTTGTGTGTAGTGTCTCTACTGTGACATGTTTACAAGCTTTAATGTTCAAAAAGCTCTTTATTGTTCTCATACTGCCTGTGCTGCGGCACCTCTTTTCACCCTCTGTCTGAAACCAGAGCCCAGTCTGCTCTGATTGGTTAGCTGGTCGGCTCTGTTGGGATTGGTCAACTGCTCAGAGTTGTCCTACCCCTTAGACGATCACTTACAATGTGATGGAGCGCTAGCCAAACAAAGAGTGTTACATAGTGATGTCACTGTATGTAAAATTGGTGTCATTTCATGAGATTCTTAAATTGAGAAGTTGTGTGATGATTTGATGAAAAAAAATCTGTTCCATGCACGGAATTTATGAAAACCAATGCTGCAGCTTGTTACTGGTTAAATCTATCTCAATATAAGATATAATTTCTTAATAAGAAAAAGTAAGATATATTGTATATAAGTTAAACAAAGGAGTAGGAGTTGAAATGGTTTCAGGCAGAAGGGGAAGTGTGTGGGAGAGAAACTCCCTTTGGAGGGAACACAAGGATTTTAGCCTTTGCAGACCATTTACATGCACAAAAACCTTTAGAACACAGAACAGGAAAGGGAAAACCCTAAATGGCCAAATAGGGCCTCTTTAAGAAGCATTCACACAATGGCTCTGTAGACATTAGCTTGGGTAAAGAAGGTAGAACACACTCAGCAGCAAACACACACCACAGAAAGCACCAAACACACACACACACACACACACACACACACACACACACACACACACACACACACACACACACACACACACACACACACACACACACACACACACACACACACACACACACACACACACACACACACCACAGAAAGCACCAAACACACACACACACACACACACTCCGAGAACAGCAGACGTAGGCACAGGTTTAAACCGTAGCCATAGAAGCGCAAGACAGCGTACGAAGCTAATTAGTGCTCTTCCCCCCCCGACACACACAGTCCTAATGTAAAATATGACTCTCATTATTTGGCAATAAAGCTGTGCCGGCATATTTATAACACAGCCTGGCCTGGCGCTCGCACTGAGAAAAGACGAATCAAAGCATTGTGTTGTTTTTGACGCTGGGGCCAGAGGTTCGCTGAGGTCCACTTGTCATTCTCTGTCCCCTGTGGGGGGGGGACAAGCTCAGTGTGGGTTTAACACACCAATGAGTCACACAGGAAGGAGCCCACGGGGCCGACAGGAAGGAGCGCTGGACGGAGGAGAAACCACACAATGGACCTCAGTGCAACTCAACAAACTTCCCTCTCTGCTTTCTCCTCCTCCTCCTCCTCCCCCTCTTCTCCTGTCCTCTATTTCCCCTCCGTTTAAAATTCCAACATGTTTTACTTGTCTCTGTGAGAAAACGCCAGTTGATATGCATCTCTCCCCTCCCTCTTTTGCAAATGCTCTAACACTTGGCTTCGTTCAGTCAAGACCTCGGCTCTCATGTGAGAAATATGTTCCTGCTGCTTAACAATCAGCATTGTGTTTAGCAATTAAATTATGCTCGTGGTTTCATTGCGGACGGAGAGAGAGGGAGGCAAAGTGAAATCAGTAGCGCTCTTAAATCATTTTCATTTCCCAATAAAAGCCAGAACAAAGACTTGCTGGTATTTTCTTTAACAACCTTTCCCTCCCTACTTTTCTATGTCTTTTTTCTTCCTCTTTAGTCTTTCTCTCTCGTTCCTTTTCCAATTTCACTCTCCGCCCCCCCCCCCCCCTTTCTCTGTGTGTTATCAACAGTTACACACTGATGAAGGCCAGCTGTCCTCCACTACAGTAAGTGAGTGTTCACACACTTTCCAGAAAGCAGAGAAATCTGCAGCCAGGGAGAAAGCCATAGACGTCCACTGAACTTCACTCACTTTGCACTCCATTAATTCTCCAGGCGATTAACAGGGACTTTTAACTACAGAGGCATAAAGTGTGTGCAAAACCTGTGAGGCAGGTTGCATTCACTATATTTTTCTAAGGATGGTTTTCATTATTATCTTTAAACCCATTAATTATGGTAACCTGAGTCAGCATACGGTCACATCTCACCTTCACACTTAATTAAAATGCTGCAAGTTTGAAAGTAAATCTGTTCAGCAAAAGTGTGTTCTTGCCTACGACCTTAAAAGGACATCAGTATTACAGCAACTTGCAATTGAGTTAGAAAATAGACTTGAATGCTCTCCTGATCAATGCAAAAGATCAAAGTCTGCTGAGAAACATAATTTCATATGGTTCTCAGCAGTATGGATGTTGGTGTTTTTCTGACCTTAAAGTGGACCTATCATGCTATATTTGAATAATATATTGTAGGGCCATACCGATATAAAACATGTCTGTGAAGTTTTTTTTTCAAAATACCAAACAGATCATGCATTTTAGCCATGCCTCATTTCACTCTATTTGCTGTATTCCAACCCTGTTTTTGCAAGGGCTGATTCTGTGGCTTATGAGCTGCAGCTGACCACGCCCCCCTGCAAAGGAGGGGAGCGAGGCATGAGCGTCATGTTACCATGCTGTTACCATGCTGTTACCATGCTGTTACCATGCTGTTACCATGCCACGGCAACCTCTCATTCCTCTGATAGGTGGAGAGTTGCCCATATAGGCGGAGCTCCTTGTTTCTGACGTCAGAGATATTTCAAATCTGTATCAGATCCGTTGCAGCCCCGTTTTTAGAGATTTGGGTATGGAGGAAAAGAGCGAGGGTTGTGTTTTCTGACACTTGGTGAGTTCCCTGACACACCGGGGACACATATTCATGTATAAAAGACGTACAAAAGTGCATTTTGCATGATAGGTCCCCTTTAAGGAAGTGCTCTGGAAGTTGAAGCAAATACAGTAGTTGTAGTGGTACTAACACTTGGGGGCCCAACAATACTTTTTCCCATTGACTTACATTGGGAAAGAGACATCTGTAAATCAAGGGATCATTTCTTAAAAAACTCAATCAACTACCAAGTAAACACTTTTATAACCCCTACAGTTCCCCTATTGTTGGCGTGTTATACTGGATCCAATCTGGAGTTTCTACACACACCAAATGCTGTGTATTCTTGGCAGCATTTGCTATTAACTTGGTTTTAATCCTTTTACTTGTTCAGTAATTATTCTAGATTACCAGAACATTTGTGGCGTTGATGAGCAAACAGTTGCTTGTTCATCCATTCTCTGAGTTTCTACTTTGTTCCAGATAACAGTGAAACGCTGTGAGCTCACGTGTGAAGTAAAAACCTTGAGCAGCTCAAGGTTGAAAGCACTGAGCAGATATTGTGCTGGCGTTGAGCTGCGTTTCTCCTGGCAGAGCTCCAGCTGTACCCAGAGGTTTTTTTTTAGAGGCCACTTTACAGTGATTCTCCATTTCCCTCAGTTTATCAATGTCACACACACACACACACACACACACACACACACACACACACACACACACACACACACACACACACACACACACACACACACACACACACACACACACACACACACACACACACACACACACACACACTCACACACACACATTCACACAGACAATATGACGCTTTACTGTGCACACATACGAATACTCACCCTGCTGGGCGCTCCCTCTGGGATGGGGCGGAGAAAGGTAAATAAGAGAGTAGAGAAAAAGGGAAAAGAGAGAGAACATTTGACGTCAGTGGTGATAATAATAACAACAGTCCCCAGTCAGCCAAGGTTGCACTGAACTCCAACTTATCCTCTCTAATAAAGATACAGCGCAGCTATTGTTCCTGATTTCAGCGTCCTCTTTATCTTCCCCTCCCTCTAAGACAAAGCTCTCTGTCTTCCTCCGCTGCCTCGTTCAACGCTCTCTAGCCTTTCACTCATTCTTCCTCTGGTATGCAAGAACAGAAACGCACACAGCTGCAGACATGCATAAGCTCTCACCCAGATGCTTAGCACGCCACTCTGAACACATTGATCTCTCTATCTCGTTCCCTTTCGATACTCATTTCTCCTTCTTCTTTTTTTCTCTCTTTCTAGCTCTGGGTTTATTCATGAGAACGTCTCTCTTGGCTCGCTGCCTGCAATAGAGCGCAGAGATAAGATATTCTATTGGGGTGAATGAGAGTTCACTGGGAGAAAGCGTTTCTTGTGCATTCACACAAGTGCCATGCCATGAATACGTCCGTCCACATTATAACGTCAATCTGGAAAGGGGAGTTCAAATTCAGTCCAAAAGATGACTCGCTGTACAAATTATGCAAACGCAGGCAGTCACCAAATGATGTATGTCTCGTGCATTTTGGTTTAAGATTATAAAATGATGTTTTTATTCTGTAGCTGCTGTCAAAGTTTATCTCAATGCAAATTCAATCTCAATGTAAATACAGAAATACAAACATTTTGTGTGGAAAAAGATTACACTTGCATGCGAGGTATCCGATGGTATCATTCTGGATGATTTCCCAGAGTCTGTTACCCCACCTCTGAACTTGCTGAAGCTCTTCTCAACATTTTGGATAGTGTAATTGATTTTCAATGTTGAAAGCTTGTGTGTACACTGACCTGACACAACTGCAGATATGATATGTTTTAGGGCTATAGGGGAGTAAAACGTCTTGGAACCAGATTAAAATATCAGTTTTATTTGCTATGGTAAATGTGTCTGGTGTCCCTTTGGAAAGAAATATAAAATATACTTTATTAAATATAGGGCTTTTGAGACGATGACTGTGTAGAGGAGCGCTGATGAGGCATTTCCCCCAACAAATAATATAAAAATAAGCCTGCTGCTGATG